>NC_084804.1:35602452-35832452 GCF_963583255.1 Pyrus communis
TCAAGGGAATCTTCATTCTGAAAGGTGGCTAGAGATGACTTCTTGGTTTTTAGGTAAAGAATTGGCATCCTGGTGGGTACAGGAAGTTCGTCATTTGACCCTAGAGGAAGCTGCTGACTGGGAAATGTTTAAACGGTTTTTTCGGAAAAAGTTTTTTCCCCCTAAGTATATTGATCGCAAGAAGCAAGAATTCACTGATTTGAAGCAGGGGAAGTTGACGGCGAATGAGTACTACAGAAGATTCACTGATTTGTCTCGTTATCATCCGGAAGTTGCTGCTAATCCGGTTGAGATGCTTCGTCACTTCAAACTAGGTACTAAGAAGAAGTGGCGTTCTATGGCGACCACTACTCCTTGCGATACTTATCAGGAGTTCTACGAGATTTTGTTAAGGATTAAGGATTCTGAGAATATGCCTAGTGAAAGTAAAGAAGAAGAGAAGAATGGTAATCAAAAGAAAGATGATAGAGGTAAAGGTCAAGCATTTCAGGGACCCAGGAAGACTCAGAGTTTTAAGAAAAGTGGGGCTAGCTCTAGTTCGTCCAGTGGAGGCATGAGTTCTACGGGCCAACGTAGAGTTGGTAGGTTTACCGGAGGCCCATCTTTTTAGAGGCAATGAGATGCTGGCGATTCTGGTGGTTCAGGACCGTTTTGTTGGAGATGTAACAGCTAGCACTTTGGCAAGTGTTGACAGGGCAGTCGAGGATGTTTTACTTGTGGACAGGTTAGACATCGGGTAGCAAATTGTCCACAGGGATAGCAAAGGCCCCAATTGCCTTCTTTGCCACCATCAGTTCCTAGTCAGCAAGCTCCAGCACCGAGCGGTTATGGTCAGACATGTCGTGGGGGTATTTACCATTACCAGGGAGATTATGTCCCTTATTCAGCAGCGCCGTACCCATATTCTCAGGATCCATATTATCCAGGTGGCTACCAGAGTGGATATCAACAGTAACCTGGAGGGTACATCTCATATCCTCCTTATCCAGCTGGCGAATCGCAGTGGTATTCAAGAGTTCAGCCCCAGCAGAGGGAGGTTACTTCTAGCAGTGCAGGGTCGTTAAGATAGGCTGGTCAGGGCCGTAGTACACCTGGACGTAGTGGTCAGTCGAGTAGAGGTCAAGGTGGTCGGCAGCAGCCTCAGGGCTGTATTCATAACTTCACAGTGCAGGATGCCCATAACAACCCATTATTAATCATGGGTACATAGAGTTCACGATCGATTTATTGCCAGGTACAGACCCTATATCCTTGACTCCCTATCAGATGGTTCCTGCTGAGTTGAGAGAGTTGAAACTTCAGTTGCAGGAGTTATTAGATAAAAGTTTTATACAACCCAGTACTTCGTCTTTGGGAGCTCCAGTCTTGTTCGTGCTAAAGAAGGATGGTACCTTAAGGCTGTGTATAGACTACCGGCAGCTGAACCGGGTGATGATTAAGAACCGTTATCCGTTGCCACGTATCGATGATTTGTTTGATCAGCTACGAGAAGCTTGCATGTTTTCGAAGATTGATTTAAGGTCTGGCTACTATCTGCTGAAGATTAAGAGTGATGATGTCCCTAAGACGGCGTTTCAAACCCGACACGGTCACTATGAGTTTTTAGTGATGCCGTTCAAGTTAACTAACACACCTGCTGTTTTTATGGATTTGATGAACCGGGTGTTTAAGCAGTACTAGGACAGGTTTGTCATTGTTTTTATCGATGACATTTTGATTTATTCCTTATCCAAAGCAAATCATGTAAGACATCTTACTTTAGTGTTGAAGAAACTGAGGGAGCATCGGTTATACGCTAAATTCATTAAATTTCAGTTTTGGTTAGATCAATAGCGTTCTTGGGACATGTCATCTTAGCTCAGGGTATTCAGGTGGATTCCCAGAAATTGCAGCGGTGGAAAATTGGGAGCAGCCACGATCCATCTCTGAGGTATGGAGTTTCCTTGGTCTGGCAAGTTATTATCAACGGTTTGTTAAGGATTTTTCCATTATTGCGTTACCACTTACGATGCTAACCAAGAAAAATGTTAGATTCAAGTGGGACAATAGTTGCGAGCAATGTTTTCAATAATTGAAGTACTGTCTCACTTATGTGCCGGTATTAGCACTTCCAGACGATAGTGGTAACTTTAAGATCAACAGCGATGCGTCGTAAAATGGTTTGGGCTACATACTCATGCAACAAGGAAGGGTTATAGCTTATGGTTCGAGACAATTGAAGCCTTATGAGGTAAACTATCCTACTCACAATCTTGAGTTGGCGGTGATCGTGTTTGCACTAAAGATTTGGAGACATTATCTTTATGGTGAGAGATGTAGGATCTTCACAGATCACAAGAGTCTCCAGTACCTGTTTACTCAGTGAGATTTGAACCTTCACCGGCGGAAGTGGATAGAGTTGCTAAGTGATCATGACTGCATGATCGAGTATCACCCAAGACGTGCAAATGTAGTAGCTGATGCTCTTAGTTGGAAATCTCAGGGCAGAATTGATGCTTTGCATGCAAGCTGTGTTCCTCTTCTTACTGATTTGTGGTCGACCGGGGTAAAGTTAGAAGTGGAAGTTCAAGAGGAAGCCTTACTTGCTCACTTTCAAGTTAGGCCAATCTTGATTGACTGTATACTTGAGGCACAGTTCGATGACGATGAAACTCAAGAGTTGATTCGGCTAAGAAATGAGGGGAAAAAGAAAGATCTTCAGATTCGAGAATCAGACGGCATGCTCATGCTTGAAGGTAGAATGTTTGTACAGAACAACGCGGAGTTAAAGGGGGATATTTTGGATGAGGCACACGTATCGGCATATGCTATGCATCCGGGGAGCACTAAAATATATCATACCATACGACCATTTTACTATTGGCCGGGTATGAAAAGAGAGATTGCCGAGTATGTTAGCAAATGTATTGTATGCCAGCAGGTTAAAGATGAGAGGAAGAAGCCGTTTGGATGGATGCAACCACTTCCCGTTCCACAGTGGAAATGGGAAAATATTACCATGGATTTCGTGTACAAGCTTCCCCGTACACGGAATGGTTATGATGGTGTTTGGGTAGTGGTTGATCGGCTCACTAAGTCCACGCATTTTATTTCAATTCAAGAGAAGTTTTCCTTGAAACGGTTAGTTGAGCTCTTTGTGTCGAAGATCGTTAAATACCATGGTGTACCAGTTAGCATCATCTCTGATCGAGATCCAAGATTTACTTCTAAATTCTAGACAGCATTTCAAGCAGCTCTTGGTTAGAGATTACTGTATAGCACGGCATATCATCCTCAAACCGACGGGCAATCAGAGATGACCATTCAAACACTAGAGGATACGTTGAGATCCTCTGTTTTGCAGTTTGGCGATGCATGGCATAGACGTCTGGATCTGATGGAGTTTGCCTACAACAATAGTTATCATTCGAGCCTTGGTATGTCACCTTTCGAGGCATTGTATGGTAAATCCTGTCATACGCCGTTGTGTTGGTTAGAGGTAGGCAAAAGAGTTTTGGGAGGCCCAGAGATAGTGGACAAGACTACCCAAAATATTCAAGTAATCAAGTCTAACCTGAAGGCGGCCCATGATCATCAGAAGAGCTTAGCGAACACACATGCCACTGATCGGACCTATAAAGTAGGTGATTGGGTATTCTTGAAGCTGTCGCCATGGAAGGGTGTTGTACGATTCAGGAAAAAGGGGAAATTGAGTCCCAGGTATATCGGACTGTATATGATCACTGAGCGGATCGGCGAAGTAGCTTATAGACTTGAGTTACCTTCAGAGTTATCTCGAGTGCACGATGTATTTCACGTTTCGATGCTTCGTCACTATGTCTCGGATCCATCACATGTGCTACCTCCGCAGTCGTTGGAAATTAATCCTGATTTGACTTACGACGAGGAGCTGGTGACTATTCTAGACTGGAAAGATAAGATTATGAGGAACAAGACAGTGCGCTTGGTGAAGATTTTGTGGCGAAATCACTCAGTGGAGGAGGCTACTTGGGAAACGGAGGATCAGATGAGAGATTTGTATCCCCATTTGTTTTATGATTACTAGTGGTTTGTTTTGTTGTGTACTTTCAGGGATGAAATTTTCTTAAGGTGGGTAGGTTGTGACAACCCGTTCCGAACTATTCGTACCATAGGTGTGAAATGACGATTTTGCCCCTGGACGTTATTTAGCGTTGTAGGGTGTTGTTTGAATTGTTTTTGTTTGTGGGATGCCATCTGGACCTCACCCACACACACTCACACCCGTGGACCCTCTCTCTTTTCTCGAATTTTCTTCCAGTTTCTTCCATTTCCTTTGCAAAGGTACAAGCGAACATCAAACTACCTTCTACTTTCACGGATCAACGTCGAGGAGGTTACCTTTGTGTTCCTTGTGAGCTCAGGAGCTCATCCATACCATTTTTAGGACATGAAACCTTCGAAAACCCGAGAACCCAGTTTTTGTGCACTGTTCATACACACGTGATCATGAGGTTTTTAGAAGTTTTTAAGGTTCTAGGGAGCTTTAGAACCTTCTCATGAAGCTCGGGGAACAATTTTGAAGTGTTTTGGACATCGGGAAGCCCAGTTTCAAGGAGTTGCAGGTTTGGCCGAAATATCGTGAGTTTTTCCAACGAGATTCAGTTGGTTTTAGGTCCCCTAAATGGTAAAATTTTGTTCTACTTGTTGTAAGCTTCATTTTGGTACCAATTTCATGGAATTTGGTTGAGAAATGAAGAAGATATTAAGGTTTGAAGTTTTTCCAGTTTTTCAACGAAATTTGAGTTGCAGACGGCGGGGACCAGCGAAGCTCACCGGAGAAGGAGGAGAATATTCTGTCAGAGTTAACGAAATATTCTAAAGGCATCAGGTAACGACCGTTAACGTCTGTTAGGGTTTTAACAGAATATTCCATGGAATATTCCCTAATGCCGTTAGGGTTCCACACGCGTGCCAGGCACGTGGAGGCTCGTGGGAGGTCAGAAAATTATTTTAAAAATATGGGGATGTTCGTGGGATTGAGTAGATCACGTTGGTATATTCAAACATCCCATTTGAGCAATGTATGAGAAGTTAATACCCAAGGTTGGTTACGTGCATTAAATTGACATTTTTATAGTTGTTTCGCATATAGGTGAGGACTATCCGGAGGATGAGCGCAACCAAGCGAGGCTCGGGGCTTACGACCCTTCTACGTATCAGTGAATGGCCTTTTGTTTTCAGTATATATATATATATTGATTGGTATCTTTTCAGAAATTACATTTTAAATGGTATTATAATTGAAATGCCATGTTGAATATCGTCATTATTATTATTGTGATTGTGTTGGTTATATATTGGTGCCGCGGACGCTCAGGTAAGTCAGGTGAGTATGTTGTTAGTGATAGATATGGTGTTGATGAGATTGAGTTATAGGTTATATTCCTGCACCTCGGCGATTGTGCTCCACCAGAGTAGGGCCTAGCCTTCAGGTGATCGTTCATCTCCTGCACCGTAAGCTCACCTTGGATCCAAGGCAGGTGCCAGCCTGTCGTACAGACCACTTTAGGTGGTTTCGACTCATAGGTGACTTGCGATACATCGTACAGCCTTCACGTGATCGTAGCACTGAGCGTATTTATTTACACCCAGCCTGTTGTACAAACCACTATAGGTGGTTCCGACTCGTGTGCAGGATAGTGATTGAGGAGCTATAGTTTCAGCCGTACAGGTCACTTTAGGTGACTCTAGCTGATGTATTGATATCACTGGCATATTATGATTTGTTTTATCTCACCTGCTTGATGCTTATATTATTTGTTTGGATATTCTGACGCGGCATATTCTGGCATGGCATATTTGAGCTTTATCGTTTTAGCATGTTTTGATATACAAGTATATATAGTATTTTCTGGAAAGTATACGGGTTTTACAGAGAGGGGTTATTACTTGATATTGAAATGGTTTAAAAACAAACTTTGTTTTTGCCCACTCACGTTTTATGTTTTGCTCCCCTCCAGGTTTTAGGTAGCGAGGACGTGGGTGACGAACAAGGCATCGAGGCATTTTTGACAGAGCACCCTCCATGTAGGATTTTCTAGTTATCACTTATGTAGTATTTGTTTATTATGGACTGCACCTAGGATACTTGAACCCCTACTTTGCATGTTCCTTTCGTGTTTGTCACTAGCACTCACTGATGTTTTATTGTAATTATTTTGTTAACTTTATTTTCCTCGTATTTTTCACTTTCTTGCTTCTGCACTGTGCACTTGGCTATGTCACCCTCACATGATGGCCAGCACGCTCCATTTTAGATTCGAGGTGTGTCAAAAATTAACAAGAAAAAGAAAAGACAATTAACTAAATCAAAGACACAACACAACAAAACCTAAGGTTATGAATCCACCAATAACAATCCTATTTACTTTTCCTAGAGCCAATTACTGTCCAATTACCATGCCAATGTTAAAGGTTGTTCTTTCTAAGGTCTGAATTAATCCGTGGTCAGGCATCAACTCTTGTATCTCTACATGATAATTATATCCTATTGGTTAGGCATACAATTAAACACATAGAAACCCATTAAGCAAAGAAGAATCATGTCAACCAAGTAGGACTAGCTTGATATTGGTCATCCTCACTAGTTTGTCTACTCTTCTTAATCTTAGTTCCAATAAACCTAATTGATATTGGTTATCCTCATAGATTTATCTAAATCTCTAGATGCAAAATTTCTAAAGGTGATCAGTCATTAGAGACTCAAACCTAGAATAAAATACCCACAAAGATTAAGAATATAACATGGCATATAATCGGATAATAATCAACAAAGTACTTCGCAAATATTCATGTCATGGCTTCATCATAAACCTTAGAAAATAACTTAGTTACACATAGAAATAAAAATAAAAGAAAGATAGAACCCGGAATCCATGGCAAAGCACGTCCCTAAGCTCTTCTTCACTTATTGCGGAGATGGTGAATGGTAGTATGGTGCGGTGGTATGGGTTATGCGGGGGTGGATGGATGGATGATGGATGGATGGATGGATGTATGGATGGATGGATGATGGATGAGAGAGAGCTTAGGGACCTTATTTAAACTAGAAAAACCCTAAAAGGTCTGGGAGAAACTCTCCTAAAATAAAACAAACTCCTAAACAATTAATGACACAAACTAGGAAAGAATCCTTCTTGGCTTGGGAAACACGTCATCTGTCTTGCACGCCAGATTTGGGGTCGAAATTTCTTTTGGAAAATTCTTTAAAAATATGACGAACGTAGCTTTATCTCTTATCTTTCCAGGCATATATTGCACGTCACTAGGAAAAATCGGGAAAGCCTTCAAATCTTCATTCTCCTACAGCTGCGCAATTCTGACGAGAAAACAACTTCTGCGGGATTCATTTGTGAAACTGGAATGAATGGCTCCACGGAAAATTATGAAATTTGAACATAACGATCTTCAGCCTCTTAGCTTCCTTCTCCAGTTAGCCTTGCATCAAAACTCCTCCGGAATGTCTAATTATCACCAAAAACGTCCTAAGTGCACAGAATGGCTGAAACTGAGAAAAGGAAAGTAATAAGGCTCTTTTAAGATCAATTCCTTAACAAAACTTAGGCATAATTAAGATGAAAATATGATAAGTAATGCACCTATCAGCACTCTCTTCTGGTTATTTCAAATATTTAATAATACATGAGTGGGAATTTGCATTTTAGCATGCACGGGCTCTATAAATGAGAAACAAGTTGACGTTTTGTGCCATAAATGGAGTTGTAGATGCATATGCGCTAAAGAAAAGTAAAAAATTGAAGTGTTTGTACTAAAGAAAAGTAAAAAACTTGTGAAAAGATGTTTAAATGACCTAAGTAACCCCAAACACAAGTCATGTTCGAAGCACATGAGTTATATTGGATGAAAAACTTAATGGAGTTAGGTTTAGATGACAAATTAATGATTTTGTAAAGTTGATATGAAAAATTGCTTAAAATTTTAGTTTATATGACAAATTGAAAAATATGAACAAGTTCATATGACATTTAAAAAATTTTCCCTTCAAATAATTCCAAAATAACACATAAAATATCAACAACTGATATACTTCCAGTAATCGTACTTGGCTTCACAAGATTTTGAACGAAGTCCTACATAAAAAGGAGGTGAAATAAAACAATGATTGGCTGCTCAATAATAAGTAGGAGTTTCTACTTAAAATTGTTGTCGATTTATAGAATTTTGTATTTATAATCGGAACTGTTTATACTATGAATCACTTTGTAAAGATCATCTCTGCAAAAAAATAAAAAAAATATAAATAAATAAAAATAAAAATAAGGTCATTTAGTCAATCTATTATAGCAAAAACATAGATGGTGCGCAATGCTTTTACCAATTCCATTAATCTACTTTTATACAATTTGATGACTAAACGACCTTAGTTCTAATTGCTTTTTTTTTTTTTTTTTTTTTTTTTTGGTAGAGATGATATTTATAGAGTGATTTATAATATAAATGGTTCTGATTATAAACACAAAATTCTATACATCGGCAACAAACAATTTTGACTAAAAACTCTCACTCATCTTTGAGTGGCCAAATATTGTTCAGTGGAATAAGTTGCTTAAAATAAAAAGATAAAAGGAAAAAGAGTGACAAGGTATTAGCATATGGAGGAACCACATCTATTTTGTAAAGTGTAATGCTAGGAAGACCAACTTTTTAAACCACATTTGCAAACCAAATAAGGTGATTGTAAATGATTGGATTATTAAGTAAGTGTCGATTAACGTGCTTATTTCTTAGTGGTGACAGATCATTTGGTATGCAAATTTGTTTTAAAAATTTAATCTCTCTAACATTATCCAAAATGACTCCTTTCATAACCTTGTGGAACCAAGTATCGTTCTACTTGTAATACCCATTCCAGCTCACTTTAACATCTTCCAAATAAATAAATGATGTCATTAATAAAAAAAATGTTCGTCCTTACGCTCCCCAGTCATTCTCATGATAAGGAGTAATCCAGTAATCCTATTTTTCTTTTACTTTCTATTTTATGAAAACCCAATAATATCTAGTTTATCTCTTGACAAATAAAAACCCCTAATAATAATAATCTCGTTTTGTTTTTATAAACTTGGGGAAAATGTTTCTAAGACTAATGATAATTAATCAAGTGGAAGAGAATATTAAAGTCTCACCATTGCCAAAACTAAGTGCTCGGTTGACATCTTGCTTGGACATAGATTAGTTAAACAAATTCATGATTACCCATCGTCACTACATGTCAACCCTCTCTCGCATTGAAAGAAAACCACATATGAAAATCCATTTTTTCCCTTGATTGTTGATTCAAAACAAAACTTCTTTCTGTGATAGATGCAGAGTACACAAGCGTGTGCAATGTGCATAATATACGCGCACGCGCTCATACACTAATTAAACAAACTCAAATAATAAAGCATTTAAACCACAATTTCATACATGAACCATACTTTTACTTGAAAGGACATGAATATAGAAAACACACCTGTGGACATAGTCGAAGAAGAAGCCGTGACATACCTCTAAACATAACACCTTCTCCTCTCTTGCAAATTCACAATGCTTAGCCAAACAATCGATCTTTGGTTCAACTATTAACCATAATATTGTGAGAACAGTGACCTCTATTTAGAGCAAAACAATCCTTATAATTATTCTATATTAGTCATTCCAGAACACTGCAATAGAATTCTTATACAACTATGAATATTAAGTCGACAATTTCATAGTTTCAATTCCAAATTGACTAAGACAACCCCAACTCTTTTATTTAGACTTTTTTTATACCAACTTAAAACACTACATGATTTCTAGGATTCAGAATCATACTCATACTCTAATATACTCATCTCTGTACTTTTGAAAATTTTCCTTGATGGTCAAGAAATGATGTCAAAAGAAGAGGTTAAGATTAGTCAGTGGAGTCGAAAGGAACTAGCTACACAGTAAGCTGGTGGTTGATCACACAAGTCATCTTTTCTCTTTAGTTGTTGCTCTCTTTAACAAATATGTTTATCTAAAGCTACTCCTTCAAGAACCTTCTTCCATACGTTTCTCTTAATTTATTACTTTCTTTTTAGACTTTTCTAAACCAGCCAGCACAATTGCAGCTGAAAAAAGGGTGAATCACGTATAGAGGCCTATGACTTTGTTAGAGTCATAGAGATTAGAGAGCATCATTACATTTTCCTCTCATTCATTCCCATTGTTGATGTGCTTTATTAATTAACTATTAATGAACTAGTAATTGAAATTCCCTCTAGCTACTAGCTAGTGATTATTTCCTTAGGAGCACATAAGGGAAGGGGCCCCTTGGATCTCTTAGGATATGCCATATGTCATTCCTTTTGGACAACCACCAAATACTGTGGGGTGGGTCTGTGTCGACATACCAAAATGCTTACGAATGGGGGAACAACAATAAGTTCCATGTTTCCATCGCTTCTAATCCGAGAATAGAAAGGGAAAATAAGATGAGTAATTGCTTCCCTAACAAAAAACAATCAAGCATATCCTTGAGTTAGGGCTGATTTGAAATTATTGTACTTAAAAAAAAATAGTTTATTAAAAAATCTAGAACATTAAACATGTTTGGTAAAGAAAAAAAAAAATATTCTGAAAAACTGTTGTCAAGAAAAGTAAAAGCAAAGTCTACATTTTTTTTTTCTTAAAAGTATAGTAATCAATGCTTATTTAATAAAATTTTCAAATGGTAAATATTCCCCTACATGTTTTACAAAATTACAATTTTTGCCCCTATATTATTGTTTTTGACAATTATTATATCAAATAAAATACCATATCATTTTTAGTTATTTAACATATTCAAAGCAATTTATATAAAAGTTTGTCAAACACTGGTTTTTTTATTAAAAGCACTTTTACAAACAAAGTTTACCAAACATTCAACAACCTTATTTTACTATTGTTTATTTTCACATCACAACAGAAATGGTTTCTTTAAAAAGAAAGAACAGCAATACCAAACAAACCCTTAGTTGCTTAAATCAAAAAAATTTTTTTTTTTTTTTTTTTTTTTTTGTCTTTATCCTTTTGTTGTATTTTTTAGGTCATATTTATTTACAAAGAATGAGAATTGAAATCATTTTAGTTGTTGTGTTATGTGACATAGAAATGAGAATCAATTTACTTCTAAACTTTCGTCTGTGTTCACAAATACGTAAAACATAAAAAAAGTGTTAACTTCCCCTTCAAATCTATAATCAAATACCGAGTGCATTTTTGCTCACTATCTTCAAGTGATAGTGATGTTCATTACCCTATTAATTGCCGTTATCTTAGTTTAAATTTTGACATTTGTGTAGTTGATAAATCAAATCAAACTCATCCAACGATAATGAATTAGGTGACAAACATCACCATTACTTTAGAGAGGTGGCAAAAATATTTCCTCAAATACCTAAGTATCAGGAATTGTAATTCCCTTTCTTTACTTTTCTTATTTTTACGTTCTCTCGTTCCTTTCTTATTTCATGTTTAAATTAAGTGAGATTCAAACTTTAAGGGGGCACCACACGGCAACCAATTAGACTAAGTATTAACTACATGGGAATTTTTTTTATTTTCTGGAATTATGGATGCTTAAGATAGCTTAAAACTATTCATACCTGCTACTTAGTATTACGGTCTAATAATATTCTTCTTCACTTATAAGTAAGAGATCTTATATTCGATTATCGCCAAAGACGAATTTGAACAACATTATTCCTAGCCCAATGTGAGGCTAAACTCACCCCCTCCCCATAGTGTAAATAATATCGTTTGTTAAAAAAAAAAAAAAAAACTATTCATACCCAAATGTGAATTCCAGGGACTAGGACAACAAAAAATCCAAGAGACAATAAACTAAAGAGGAGAGTCTTGCTAAAAACTTTAGAGAAGAAGCAATTATGTAATTTATATAATAAAAAGGTTGTGTAATTTTCTTCTACATACAATATCTCGAGCAATAGACAATTGTGCGACTCTTGATTTCTGTACCGTACATCACCAACTGTTCTATACTGTAGGGGAATAAAACAGTGGAACTGTGGAAGTCTTGATCAAGAATTGTATATTTGTGCATAATCAACCGCAGTATAATTGCTCTTATTCTATGCATGCACCAATGTATCTGTCATAGCATTTGTTATGAGCAACGCAACTTGCACCATAGTGGCCAATATTGAGTAATGAGTATTGCTTTGTGGGCTATAATATCAAAGCAAATATGTTCCTACCAATAACTATTTTTTTCCTCAAATCTTTTGGTGGTCTTTTCGATTTACCGAAACGCTGGGAAAGATGGTGTACATCTACCGGTCACTCGTTTCAAAAATGACCACAGTACACAAGTCTGCATCAATTGATAAAGATAACTTCGCCTAAATCATAGCGATAGCCTAAGTGGTGAATGACAGTTTAATGGATCAGGAGTAGGGCATATAAAGGTACAAGTAGTGTCAGATCCATGAATAATATTGCATGGGATCCTACAGTAAAAGTTAAAAAATAAAATAATTGGATAGCGCCTAGTGTGAAAATCTATTCCAAGATTAGTGATTTTTGTTAACTTGGACCTCTGTTATTCAGACATTTCATTGAGTACTTATTATGTATATAGATATCTAGCGAGTCATGTTGTCAAGGCATGAATCGAGAGATTCTATTCGGATTTCTGTGTAAGGAGTCTAAGAACCAGGAGATCAAGACCAGTGAAGAGAGTGAGAGAGAAATTTGGACCCTTAATTTATGTGAGGCGCTTTGGTAAGATTGGCTAATGAGAGCCGCATGATTTAAAGTGAGTACTCCGGATCTTCTGGTCTTTGATGTGACGATCCGTCCTTAATTTTATGTTTTTACAAATTTTTAAAGTGTGATTTTACGAAAATGCCCTTAGAAACGAGGGTCTTGACTTTCGTTGATCAACGTATAGTGAGGTGTATGAATTAATCATTTAGCGTTTTCCTGAAGTACTCGACATTACGGACTCGTAGGCGCAAGCAGAAGAGGATTTGGGATTACGGTTAAAGTATTACAGAACTGTAAACTCGAGAAGTACTTTTGTTTTAGTCACTATTTATATATTTTTATAATGTTTATATTTATTTATCATTTAGTTATTTTTTTTAAGTTGAAGAAGAAGAGAAAGAAGAAGGGGGGAATGGGAGAAGAGAAGAAAGAAGGGCTACTGCCCAATCAGAAAGATGCGGGAGGTGGGACGAATCAGGGGAGGAGAGAGGAAGCAAGAAAACGAATCAGAAATGGGAAAAGGAAGGAAATGAGGGAAGGTGAGAAGGAGGGGAAATCAGGTTTCCTCCTTGACCCGCGCGACCCGGCCAAGCATCAAGGCCAAATTCGTTCATTTTCCGGCCAATTTCCGGTGAATTGCATTGAACCACTACCTGGAAACACCACCCTAGCCCTCCCTATTCCATTTCCACCAAAATTAGAAAGAATTTGGTGGTATTTTGGAGGAAAAACAGACGGTGGTCCTTGTGGGTGTACGGCGGCAATCCGCAAATCTTGAAACTAACTCAACCAATTACCACCACCTTTAGGCTCCCCTCAACCCCAGGAGCAAAGCCCAAGCAATGTTTGAGGCGTTGGAGTGACTATGGAGGTCGAATCGAGCACACCCACATATAGGGTTTCCGACGGGTTTTAGCAAAATTGGGGCTTTTCTCGACCAAATTGGCTTTGGCCGCAGGTATAAAGTTCATTATACTCATTAAGATCTTCATTCCTGTAAAATTTAGTAATTTTTGGAAATAGTTGGATTTTCCAGCGAGTCGGGGGTGGCGGTCAGCCACCCACGGCGGCGCGTGCGGCGGTGCATGGCTAGGGGACCGTCGATGTTATTCTTAGGCTAAATTAGATGTCTTGAGTTTAGTTTTGGTAATTGTATAACGTAGATTGATCGTTTTGACCTAAATTCATTAAGATACGTTACTTGGTAAAGATGTGAATCGACGATCCGACTGTTGGATCGTCACCAAACTTTAATACGTTATAGTACGTAATATTTGAGGACCATAGGAACTTACGGATCGGGAATCCGATATACGGATCTTCTCGAATTGGATTTGTAAGTTCATAAAATAAAATGTTAACCGCCACTTGTTTTGGCAATTGGCGGGGATTCGACCGTTGGATCGTAATGGAACTTTAGGATGTTGTTCTAGAAGTACATTTATGGATCTTTGGAAGTAAGGGATCAAAAATCCATGTTGCGGATCTTCTGAATCGAACTACGTACGGATGTGTGTTATGTAAGTTACATATTTTATTGATAAGAATTCTGAGTTGTGATTTGATAATTGTTCTAGGCGCCAATCGTTCGTGAAGCCTGTATGGTTGTGCTAAGGAGTGTAGCGTGAACTCCAAGTGAGTCGGCTTTTGGTTTTCCGTATATACCTATATACTTAAGATTTTTCCCAGAAAATTGATTTAAATGATATTGTGTTTAGAAATGCCATGCATATTGATGTATACGTAGATCATTGAATTAATATAGTATGCATAAATGTGATTTGACGCTGTGGACGCTCAGGTAAGTACCAGGTGAATTGTAGATTGTTTATGGAAATTGATGATTATGTGAGATGTGTTGAGAGCTCATAAACCTGCACCTTGGTGTTAGTGCTCTTGCTCGTGGTTAAGGCACAATCCTTCACGTGATGTTCACCTCTCGCACCATACGCTCACCTTGGATCCAAGTTAGGTGCATAGTCCTATCGTACAGACCACTATAGGTGGTTCCGACTTGTAGGTGACCCGCGATTATTCGCACAGTCTTCACGTTATCGTAGCATTTGAGCATATTTATTTACACCTAGTCATGTCGTACAGACCACTTTAGGTGGTTCTCACTCGTGTGCAGGTATATTTGTTGAGATGTGGATTTGAGCCGTACAGATCACTTTAGATGACTCCGGCTGACATATCATTTGCATTGATTTATATCACCTAGCTTACATATTTTATGTTGAGATATTTGACATGGCATATATATGGGTTTTGCTAATTCGAGTATGGTTTCGATATATGTATATATTCTATTTTCTGGGAAACTATATAGGTTTTACGGCGAGAGGCTACTACCTTTGATAATTGAAATGGTTTTTAAAATGCTTTGTTTTTGCCCACTCACACTTTTTGTTTTGCGCCCCTCTAGGTTTTAATTGCTGAAAGTTCGAATTGACGAGGATTTTTGGCAAATCTCATGATAGGTGGTTACTTTTGAGGGTATAATTCTTATCCACTCCATTGTACTTACTTATGCTCTAACATCACGTGTGAAGTGGGTTCATTTCTGCTCACCAACGCACTCTGGTATTTAGGCACCCTTAGGTTTAAATTTATTCACATTTTTCCACAGCATCACACTTTATGGTTTCGTCACCTCCTAGATGTCGGCCAGCATAGCTCAATTTGGAGTCCTAATGGACATTCCGGGTCGGCGTGTGTCATTTGAGCTCTGAACACTGAGATCAGAGAGGGTCTCAATTCAACAAGGTATTTCAACATTTTCCAAGCCATGCTTTTGAGGCATGTAGATTTTTTGCCTAGGAAATTGTGTTAAATGGCTCTCAACGTAACAAAATGAGGTCCATGGGTCCAAAATGAAGGAGGAAATTGGTTTGTTGGCAATGGCTTATGTCAACAAGGATGTATTGTTCTAAAAATCCTCACCTAGAGCCGCTTAGGCGCTAAGCGGTTGACCATCGTCTTAATTAATGTCTAGGCGTTTGAAAATTAAGAAAATGCACCTAGACCTGTTAAGGTGCCCGCCAAGACTGCCTAGCCCACCCAGACCCACCTGAACACCTGCCTAGGTTGCAACTTACTTAGATAGAAAATAGATAAGTTTCCTTTTGCATTTTATTGTTTCTAATAAATTGTAAGTGACTTATTGAACACTTAAATAAACACACATGATATGTTTGCTTCCCATATTTTCATTATGTTCCAATACGTTATAATATATATGTCATTTTATTTGTTAATTTATGATGAAATTATAAATATTTTAAGTATAAATAGACACTTATTTACACAAAATACAATAGATTTACTTAAATCTGCCTAGTTCGCCTAGGCGCTAAGCCTCAGCTCGCCGTCCAACTAGCACGTAGTGCCTTTTAGAACCTCGTGAAGGTGTCACGCAGTAGAAAGCATGCCCTCCACTTGCATACCGCTAAGAAAAACAACTCGTTTTTCATTGCCCATCAGTCGTTTGATTTCCAACCATCAGTTAATCTGAACAGTTAGATTTCCTTCAATGTTGGGCATGTCTCCTTCTTTGTTGTTCATATTTTCGCTCTTCTTTATCTTGCAACCTCCTCAGGTTACCCTTTGTGGAAAAAACTTTCTTTTCCAAAAATCTATGAATTGAGATGAGTACAGAGGATGGTTGAGGGTTGAGGGTTGGTGTGAGTAGACATGATGGCTTGAAGGTTTTCTTTATGGAGAAATGTAAGGAAATCAAAAAATTGAATAACGACATGACACTATAGGAATGGCTAGAATCTTAACAAAATTTTGTGCGGATATTATTAAAGGATAATGACATGTGGTGCAATGAGAGTAGTTGAAAATCTCTTCGAAAACCTAATGTGACAATGACACGTGGATGTTTAGGCCAAAAAAATACATAAAAAATATTTTAGCCAAAATGGTCCCTGAGATTTGCATAACACGTCACTTTGGTCCCTGAGATTGAAAATCAATAGAAATGGCCCCTGAGATTGTCCACCATCCATTATTTTGGTCATTCCATTAAAAACTCCGTTAAGTGTCACGGAGCTCTTGGCTTTTGTAACTCAATCGTTTCTTAACCAAACTCGACCCATAATATATCAAAATGAAGATAGGAAAGTATAGAATAAGATTATACCTATCTAGAAACCCAATGGTTCCCGGACATGGCCAGAAAATGACTAAAAGGTGACTGATCTGCAGAAAAATTGGAAAACTCGCTGGAAACTGGGTAAACTTTAAATGGTCATAACTTCTTCAATACTCAATGAAATTGAGTGGTTGAAAAATGAAAATCATACTTCTTGAGTGATTGAAAAATGAAAATCATACTTCTTGATGGCTAACTCACCGTGGTTTGGCCGGAAAACAAATCGAAAGTGGCTATCTTGGTCTCGAGTTAGCCACTTTCGAGCCGTTTTCCGGCCAAACCACAGCTAATTAGCCGTTGAGAAAGGTATCATTCTCTTCGTCTCATTGTGAAGTATGATTTTTGTTTTTGAATCACTCGATTTCGTTGAGTATTAAAGAAGTTATGAACGTTTAAGTTTAGCTAGTTTCCGGCAAGTTTTCCAATTTTTTTCGCGAACCAATCACCTTTTAGTTATTTTCTGGTCATCTCCGACCATCATTGGGCTTCCAAATATATATAATTTTGATAATAAAGAAATGTTAAAAACTAAGAAACTTCGTATAAAGGTTAATCCTTATCATAAACCTAAAGTGTCCCGTTTCGGTTTGGGGCTTTGCGCTTCGTTTGAAAACATTGGACAGAAAAGAAAACGGAAGGAAAGGAAGGAAAGGAATGGCGCTTTCAGTCTCTACCCAATCATCTGCGTTGAGATCGCTGTGGACAGCTGTGGGTCGGCGGCGTTCCTACGCCAAGGTGGCATCTTCTTCCTCTTATGCGGCGGAAGGGCGGAGGGAGAAAAAACAAGTAGAAGCAGAGGCAGAAGAAGGCGTCGACGTCGACGTCGGTGGGTTCGCAGTGAGCTCCGGAATCAGCAGACCCCTCTCTGAAATCCTCAAGCAACTCAACAAGAAAGTCCCCGATTCCCTCGTCAAAACCCGCTCTGAAAATGGCTTCACCTCCAAATACATCCCCTGGTATTCAATTAATTTCCTTTAATTTCAAATCAAATACGAATCAAATAAAAAAGGGGGTCTTCTGATTCTGATTCTGGCCTGCCATTTTCATTGCAGGCACATTGTAAATCGGATTATGAACTTGCATGCTCCAGGTAGCCACCACACCAGATGGTAGTTTTCTTTCATATTCCTAAATGTCTTCCAATTTTGTTTTGTTTACTGAAATATGATATTTGTAGAATGGTCCGGTGAGGTTCGAAGCGTCACTTACTCTGCTGATGCCAAGTCTGTATCGGTTGTTTATCGCGTCACGCTCTACGGAACTGATGCTGAGGTACAGTTTTTAAATTTCCATTTGTGTTCTTTTTTAACCTTTTAATTCGGATAGTGTTGTTGGAACTTACTGTAATTCCCAATTATTTATGTAAACATTGTAGGGATGAAATTGAATGGATGTATATTAGTATGTTTAGACACAAACTTGTATTTATTAGTTTATGCATCTGGTATCTACAAATTGATGAATGGGATGCATATCAGTTATATTTTGCAGAAACATAAACCTACTCACAGTTTAGGTAGCTATGAACTAATTAATATTTCTGTTCTTCATCAGAAAGCGTGTAGAGTCTTTCTTCGTTTCTGTTTTATTTTCAGTTGAGTACAGTCGTCCTTTGTGATTTGCAGGATCCAAGTTGTATACATCCTTTTCACCCTTTGTTTGATTTCTTTAAGGATAATTGAGTCTCAGATATATTTTCAATACCAAAAAAAAAAAAAAAAAAAATGTATATCAACTTTGTTCTATTAGTTGAAGTCAGGACTCCCGAAGCTTCCACAGGTTCTGTGAATTATGAAATTTGTAAACGGTTTAGTTGATGCTCCTTTACATGGGCTTCGGACATTTCTGAAAATAATAAGAACAGAGAAAATGTGAACTTTAGCATGCATAACCAAGGGAGGATCTGACTTGTTCTCTCCAATTATTTGTTCCTTGTTTCTCCAGATTTTTAGGGAGTCAATAGGCACTGCTTCAGTAGCTGACACAAGTTATGGGGATCCTGTACAGAAGGCAGAGGCAATGGCATTTCGTCGAGCTTGTGCACGCTTTGGTCTTGGACTTCATCTTTATCATGAGGACTTGTCGTAGTGGCACGTAGTGCTTGGTTCTGTGAAGTATATGCTTCTTTGCACTTTTTGGTGGATGGGTGATGCTTGATTTGGCTTCTTACTTTTGTTTTTTGGGTTGGTAGATTTTGAATAGATGCGACCCTGTCACAGTACAAGCACGTAATTAAGAAGGTAGCCTAATGTTATGTTCCCTGTTAAGTTACTCATGGAGGATGTAATGAAAAGAACGATCTATCCTGGATTTATTTTAGTATACACCTTCCAGTGCTTCGACTTTGTGGAATGAATGTGATTCTGAATCTTGATAGGAGCCTGCTAGAAGCTGCAGTTTTGTATGTGTTTGTTGCAATGCATATGTAAGACTCTCGTACGCTCGTAGCAAAGACTATGGTATAGGGTGCCAATGCAGCCTGGAAAGACTGCTTGGCTCCACCACATGCACCATACTACAAAGAAGGTGGAGCTGTCTGCTGCACTGAGCGAAAGTGTGGTAGAGGTCCACAAAATGCAGCAGATGAGATAGTCATGCCGCAGGTGGATCCAGGAGGGTAGCCTGGGTGATTTCTGCAAAGGCAACCAGATTGCTGGCTTATATTAGCGGCTGGTTTTTCTTCTCAAATTGTGGAGACTGATTCCGAAGAGGCGCTTTAGTTAACTTAGGAAATATTTATTAGTTTGGTACATAAAGATGGTGATTGCCTTGCCATGGAAGACCTGCTTAGGCTTTGGATGACTGAAATTCGCGGTCTAATGTCTGTCGTCTTGTTTAGGATTTATTTCATATCAGCAGCATAGCTTCTAAAACGAGTCACAACCTAGGTTCTTAGAAGGCATACCATCCCAAGATTGTTTGCCCCAGCACTGCACCGCATCCATGGTCTTGGTTTTGATTCCCCGTCCCCAGTATCGCTTTCGCCTATGTCAAGAAAAATAATATATTTCTACGAGGACTGATGATGCTTTGCTGCCTATGGTGCTTAAAGGTAGTAAGCAAAACTACTCTCCTTTTACTTAACCGGAAATGTATACATTTACTATGAGAGCCCTGGGCGAAGCAGTGCGGTTGATGGGCCTGCAAATATGAGTTTTAATTTTAGAATGGGCTGCCCATGCTGTTTATCAAGCTTTCCTTCCTCACAGCAACCCCAACCAACCCCACCAAAGCAGCTGTGTTCTAACTTGATTGTTTGGACCTTTTGCCTACCTAAGGGGGTGGCATCACTTGTGTTCCGAATACATGAGAAAATCTCTCTACAAGAACTGAACTGAACTTTAAACAATGGAAGTGGGCCCCACGCAAGTGTTTACTGAGCTGGAAGCCTGCAGGAACTCAAGGGTTGTCTGTGAATCCGGGGGATAAAAGATAGGAAGATAAAGCAAAGCCGTGCATGCATGGAGCATGAGCTTGACTCTATATATACATGCATGAGACATTGATACAGACATGCACGCATGCATGTCAGCATCTGTATTTATGCATGCTTTATGAGTTGGTAATAAGTTAATAACACACCTCCACACACTACGTGTGTGTACACACACACACACATAGTGGCGAAGCAAGAAATTCTTGAGGGAAAGGACAAAATTTAAAAAGTTTAGGGTCTTGGAAAAATGTGAACATTCATTTGAGGTCTAAGTTCAGGATTTGCAAGAAGATTATTTGAACTACTCGTAATATTTATAGGAGAATTTGCACTAACCGAAATATTCAAGAGGATTTGGACTACTCAAAATAGTCAAAGTAGGGTTTGAACAACAATATTATTTGAAGGATGATTTAGCACCGTTTCTTGTTGTATCGTCCTACTACTTAACTGTATAATTAGCAAAGTTTAAAAAGATGCTAAGCTCTAATCGGGCGGTGAACATGACTTTATGACACACCCCAACCGAAATCAAGGCATGCTGGCCGTCACGTGAGGGTGACGTAACCATGTGCACAGTGCGGAAGCGATAAAGATATAAGAAATACAAGTGAATAAAAAACCAAACTACTAGCAGTACTAAAGTGGTCTGTACAACAACTCAACAATTTTATATATATATATATATATATATATATATATATATATATATATATATATCTCATCAACAATATGCCTGCACACGAGTCGGAACCACCTAAAGTGGTCTGTACGACAAGCTGGGTGTAAATAAATACGCTCTAGTGCTACAATCATAGGAAGGCTGTGCGAAGAATCTCAAGTCCCCTACAAGTCGGAACCACCTAAAGTGGTCTGTACAACAGGCTGACACCTGCCTTGGATCCAAGGTAAGCGTGTGGTGCGAGAGGTGAACAATCACGTGAAGGCTAGGCCCTCAACTCTGGCGGAGCGCTAACACCGGGGTGCATATTAATGAGCTCTCTAAACATCTCACATAATCCTGAACTTACATAAACATTCGATAACTCACCTGATACTTACTTGAGCGTCCACAATGTCAACCATAAATATATGCAACTATTAATGCATGTATAAAACATATGAATACTTGGCATGGTACTTCAAAACTTACTTTCATTTAAAATGAATTTATGGGAAAAATCAAGTATATAGATATATACTGAAAACCAAAAGGCCACTCACTGGTATGTGGAAGGGTCGTAGCCCCCGAGTCTCGAGTGACTACGCTCGTCCTCATGATAGGTCTCACCTATATGGGAAACAACTATAAAACCATCAATTTAACGCACATAACCAACCTAAGGTAATAACTTCTCATACATTGCTCAATTAGGGTGTTTGAATATACCAACATGCTCTACTCAATCCCACGAACACCCCCATATTTTTAGAAAAAATTTCTGAAGCCTCACACGCCCCCACGCACCGACCAAGGCATGGCCACACGCGCCTCCCATGCGTAGGCACGTGCCTGGCACACGGACGGAATCCCTAACGCCGTTAGGGAATATTTTGTCAAAACCAGAATATTCTGTTAACTTTAACCTGACGCTGCTAGTCTTCGTTAGGAATATTCCGTCAACTTTGACAGAATATTCCGTCCCTTCCTACCTTAGGTCACCGAAATCCGGCACCGGCCACCGCTGCATCGTCGGATTTTGGAAAATCTTCAAACCCACTTTTCTCACTCATTTCTCAACCAGACTTCACAAAATTTATGTCAAAATGAAGCTTAGGACAAGGGAAAAAAGTTTATACCACTTTTAAGCACCAAAAATGTCGGAATCTCGCTGGAGAAATCTGATAAAATCCGGCCAACTTTAGAACTTGTTATCCCGACGTCTGAAATCCTTCAACTTGCTCTCCGAGCTTTGTGAGAAAGTTTTAAAACTCCCTGTGATCTTAAAACTCAATAAAACCTCCACGATCACGACCATGTGAACAGTACCATCGACGGAGTCCACAAATTCATAGGGTTTTAGAGGGTTCCAAGCCAAACCAAGGGTATGAGCCTGTTGATTAGGTCACAAGGAACACGAAGAGGGTATTTGGAACCTTGATCCATGCCAAAATTGTGAGGTGTGATGCTGTTCGTACAAATATGGTGAAAATGGAAGAAGTGTCGAGAATGATGAAAGAGACATAACTAAGAAAGGAAGAAAAGGGTGCACGTGTGCATGTGTGGATGTGTGTGTATGCTTTAACCAATCACCAAAGCCAAAGGCAAACTCTCATTGGGTCCAAATATGTGGGAAGAAACCCAATTGATCCAAAACGTAGCCCATTCACACACAAACGTAATCACCAACGAGTAAGGGCAAAAACGTCATTCCTACGCTATTGGTAAAAATATTTCGGGACAGGCTGTCACACTTTACACTTAGGCGAGGACCTAGGCAAATTTGAACAAATTTATTATATATTGTATAAATAATTGTCTATTTATTATAACCATATAATATCCGAAAAATGTTGATTATAAAACATATAATATAAAAATATTAACAAATTTCCTTCATTACTTTGTTGAATTTGATGGTAAGAGAAAAAAAAAATTAATTACAAGTTCGTAATATTTTACAAATTATTTTTTGAAGCTCGTATAAATTTATAGTGAATTTTAAGATAAATAATAGTGTCAAATAAGTGACTTAAAAAATATTGGAAGAGTGGTCAAATTAATTGGACAATAATTAAAAAACAAAACAAATTCCAATATAAATAAGTAATAGCAAGTTAGGTGGCACAAATTGATTGGCTACTAGTTAAAAAAAAACAAATTGTAATTGCACGTGGGGTGGGATGGGAGAGAGAGAAAGTCTTTCTCTTCTTTGTCAAAACCTCTCCATTTGCAGAAGCTGCAAAATGTAGATCTTTGTTCCTCCTTTCTTTGACCTAGGTATTTCTTTTTTTGGAAAAAAGAGAGCTCGCAATCAGCCTGTGGTGCGATAGAGTAGGGAAACTCAAAACGCTAGAAAACCACACGAAATTTCATCACTTTCGACGAGACCAGAGGAGCGGAACCACCACTCCTGAGCTTGATTTCCGGTGTGGGGAGGGGTGGCCGCCACAACTCGCCTTCACTTAGCTTCGCCATTGCACACACACACACACACACACACACACACATATATAATTAGGAATCTTTAAGAGAAAGAATTTCTATTTTTTTTTTAATGGGATTAATTGTTAAGCTCACACCACATTGAACTTTAACGTCCAAAACCGTCTATTTTTTAAGTTGCACTTCATAAATCATCCTTGCAAAATATTAGTCAAATTAGAAATATTTGAAACATCTAATTGAGCTCAAAGAAATTGACGAACACTTTGTTCTATAAGAAATAATAAAATTTTATCGTGATAATTAAATAGGCAAATAGTTTCAGATTGAATAGAATTTTTTTAAGGATAATCTATGAATCGAGGCTTACAACATAAATGGGTTGGATCGTTAAACTTTCAATGTGGAGTGATCCCACAACTAAAGGGCATGTGTATAATTAGTACATTTAATTACATTTACACACCAGCCAAGTGAATGTCTCTCTATCACTCACTGTTTTTCTTCCCTCTCTGTCTTTACCCTCCCGTCCAAAAACTTGTGAGAGACTTAATGTGAAAAAGAAAACAAACAAACAATTAATGTGAAAAAAAAAAAAAAAAACAATCACTGTTTTTCTCCCCTCTCTGTCTTTAAGTCCATGAGACCTCACACCTCAGAGTGAAAAAACACAAACAAACAATTAATGTGAAAAAAAAAACTAACTGTGTCTATGTATACATCATGTAATATGTCTATGTAAGAGAGAGAGTGTGGGTTGTGTGGATGCAAATTTCTTCCTTCTTGTTCTTGGACAAAATTGCACCTACAAAACAAATAACACCTTAGGTCAAGGCCAAGAGCCTCATGCGCCCATGATCAAGGGGGCGCGGGGGGGGGGGGGGGGCGCCCTTTGGCCGAAGAACCTCATATGCCAAAGTTAGAATTTTGAGAGAAAAGTGTTTGGAGAATTTTGAGAATTTAGCAAGAGATTTGGAATTGGGTTTTGGAGAGAATGAGGTAGTATTTATAGGGGTGTGGCCAGCCTCATTGGGAGAGAAAGGACTGGCCACTTGGTTCATTTTGTGGGTTAGGTTCTTGACTTGTGTTTAATTAGGAATAATTGAATAATAAATCATATAATTAGCTAATTAATAGAATAATTTCCTAATTGATTAGCTAATTAATATAATAAAAGGGGAATGATTTGGGAGTTACCTTGTGGAGAGGATTTGATGAGGATGGATGAAATATGTTTTGAATTATTACCTATTTTGGGCACTTTTGACTTGGTTGAGGGTTGATTGCCGGCTGCTCGCGTGTAGGAATCCCAGTATGCCTCGAGGGTAATTTTGTCATTTTAACCCAAAAATCTATGTGTCGCCTTGTGATTATTTTTGGCTCCATAAATGCCCTCACACCTGCTGGGCTGCTCACAGGAAAGGGTAGCAGACTTAGAGATCTCCAATTTTGATGTAGATTTTCTCTTGGACTTGGAATTAGATTCTTCTAGGATAGGGAAATAAATCGCCTCCAAAGCATATTTAAGCCTACCTTAAGTAGGGGATCAAATCAACTTCGGAGGGCGATTATTTATCCCTACAAGAAAAAGAGAAAGCTAGAGGATATTTGTTCCTTATCACCTAGCATTCTTCTTTGCTTGCCCGTGCAAGGAACCGTCTTCCGTTGATTTCTTTGTCTTCTTCACGCCTCATAAATGTAAGAATACCCTCTCGCACTGGAGAGCAATTAGTTTACCCTTTCACACTGGAGAGCAATTAGTTTACCTTCTTGCACTAGAGAGCAATTAGTTTACCCTCTCGCACTAGAGAACAATTAGTTTATCTTCTTCCACTGGAGAGGAATTAGTTTACCCTATCGCATTGGAGAGCAATTAGTTTACCTTCTCGCATTGGAGAGCTAATAGTTTACCCTCTCGCACTGGAGAGTTATTAGTTTTGGAGAGCAATTAGTTTACCCTCTCGCATTGGAGAGCTATTAGTTTACCCTCTCGCACTGGAGAGTTATTAGTTTACCCTCTCGCACTGGAGAGCTTGGAAGTCATTGTCGTGAGTGCAGTTGAGGAAAACTGGACTGCTAGACAACTGAAATAATTCTCAGCATTTACCCTCTTGCACTGGAGAGCTTGGAAGTCATTGTCGTGAGTGCAGTTGAGGAAAGTTGGATTGCTGGACAAAAGAAATAATCCTCAGCCTGCAAGGTCTTGTTTGGCGAACTGTTTGAGACTTCGAACTGCTTATGGAACCCGCGTAAGGGTGTAAGCGCAATGAGCTGCTCCTAGAATTATTGCGCCATCATTAGGTGTTTCATCGTGTGCCCATTTGAGGCTTGGTTGGTGCAAGCCACATGGCAAGATTAGCACGGCTAGGAGCTATGCTGCAAGATTGGCACAATTATGAGCCATGGTGATAAATCAATGGCTGCCGGGAGCCATGGAGCATGTAGGCATGGTTGTGAAAGTAGAGCTAGGGCTAGCTTGGGCTAGGTTGTGTGCAGCAATTGGATCACTAGGTCCGTGATGCTCGACTGGTAGTGATGAGCTGCTTCAGTATTGAATCGTCTGGAGTGTTGAGAACAAAGCTTGCCCCCAGTTCTTAGTAGTTAGGCTGGTGTGTCCTTTGGGTACCTATTTGCCCCCGACACGACGTTAGGCTGAGCTGCTACCTTTGTCGGAACAGAAGTAATCTTTGTGTTCAACAATCTATGTAGGATAGTTTCGTCTGCTCGATCTTGTCATTGAAAGATGACCCCGCTTATGTTGGTCATGTTTCATCTGAGTGCCTTGTCAGTAGCTTCGCTGCGTTGGAAATCGTGCAATTGTTCAGACAAGAGCCTCTCAACTTCTTCCTGAATTTGTCTTTGTTGGGTAGCGGAGCTCTTGGCTGCCCCCGATTGTGACCTGCTGGTCTAGGTTGCTCTTTTACATTTTTGGCTTGTCTATGCTGTGGTGGTAGTGCATGTGGTCCATTCTTGGTAAGCAAGGGAATTCTTCATAAGCTGCCGGTTGAACTTGAGCCTGATTGAGTGACTACTTCTCTCCATCTGTTGCGCTGCCTACTTTGATATGATGTCGATAATGCTCCTTGTGGGCCTAGTCGCTAATAAACGCTTCGTCTCAAAAGCTGCTCATGTTGATTATCGGAATATGGCCCTAACCGTGAGTGTATGCTCATTCGCGGGCCTAGTCAAGAGTGCACGCTCCTCTGCGTAATTAGACAGAAGTATACGCTATCTCAGGGGCCCAATTGGGAGTGTACGTTGCCCGAACGCTAGGTTCGTGGTTGGTCGAGTGGCTATTTGCCAGGATGTTGTTGGAGAGGTTCCTTATCTGCCCTTGTCCTACTTTGGGACACCTCTTCAAGGGCATGTTGGATCTCGGTGCGTTGCAAGAGTTGATTCACCAAGGTCGTCTGTTGTGTAAGGGCGCTTGTCAACTCTATAACTTGTCGAGACAAGTGTGGTTCACCATTTGGATTGGAAGAGCTTAGAAGGAATGTGCCTCCTTGAGCAGTGGAAGGGTGGTAGACTCCGAGCACGAGATTTAAGTTGGGAATTGTCAAATCCGCGGAGAAATGTGGTGAAAATGCCCCCAGCTCGATGGTAGGTCTGGATGGGTGAGATAATCTTGGGCCGACTTGGGCTGCTTGAGAAGCCACATGAGTAGGCTGGGCCACGAGAGTGGGCTACTCGGCGTGTGGTGTATGCGAGTGTGAGGCTTGGGCTCAGCTTAGCAACGCGTTGGGTTTGGGTGGCATGGGCCGGTTTGCCTTGGGCTTAGAGTGACATGGCTTGGGTCGTGGCCTTGGTGTCTTGGGCCTTGGATGGCACGACAAGCTTGGATGACACGGCTTGGGTCGTGGTGGTGGCACCATGGACCTCGCCGTGGGTGGCCACCACGATGGTTACCATGGTGGAGCCTCGTGGATCGCCATGGTCCCATCTCTTGAACATTGGAATTTTTCATTCGTTGAAGTTTCTAAATTTCTAGCCATTATTCTTTTCTTTTACGTTTTATCAAAGAATTTTTGTAAATAAAAAATTCTGAAAATAATAACGTACGAAAAATCTATAAATGGACAAGAAAATAGAGAAAATAGAAAACCTTGGATGCGAGAGTCTTCTACGAGTGTGGGACTTAACTCTCAATGAAAGCACCAATTTGTGGATGCAAATTTCTTCCTCCTTGTTCTTGGACAAAATTGCACCTACAAAACAAATAACACCTTAGGTCAAGGCCAAAAGCCTCACGCGCCCATGATGAGGGGGGGCTTTGGCTGAAGAACCTCCGATGCCAAAGTTAGAATTTTGAGAGAAAAGTGTTTGGAGAATTTTGAGAATTTAGCAGGAGAGTTGGAATTGGGTTTTGGAGAGAATGAGGTAGTATTTATAGGGGTGTGGCCGACCCCTTTGGGAGAGAAAGGACCAGCCACTTGGTTCATTTTGTGGGCTAGGTAATTGATTTGTGTCTAATTAGGAATAATTGAATAATAAATCAATTAATTAGCTAATTAATAGAATAATTTCCTAATTGATTAGCTAATTAATATAATAAAAGGGGAATGATTTGGAAGTAACCTTGTGGAGAGGATTTGATGATGATGGATGAAATAAGTTTTGAATTATTACCTATTTTGGGCACTTTTAACATGATTGAGGGTTGATTGCCCGCTGTTTACGCATATGAATTTCGGTATGTCTTAAGGGTAATTTTATCTTTTTAACCTAAAAATCCACATATCGCTTTGTGATTATTTTTTGCTTCACAGGTTGGGCGGTGGATATGGGCATAAGGCTGGCCGTGGCATGTGGAGCAGGAAAAGTAAAAGCAAGAAATGGAATGGAATGGATGGGATCGTCACTTTCTTTGGTCAAAGCAATTGGGAGACAGCTGCCCCACTTGCCAGATAATACCACCTGCCTTCCTCCCCTTTTTCCCCTATTACAAGTTTTGCTTCCTAATTCCTCACCTCTATCACACACATGCACTATATATCTTTGCCCCTGCATCTTCTGATCTTATATCAGTCGTCCAATATTCATACCTTCCTCGGTCCCCTTCATCTTAGATCCGTATTGGCATATACGTACGTACAAGAAGGCCCCTAGGGCAACCCGTACAAGCAGGAGGCTCTTTGATTTGGGAAATTTTATGTATTTTTTTAATTTAAAGGAGGAGGGGTAAGTATTCTTTATTTTAATAAAATGACATTATACCCACTTAACTATTATACTCTGGTGGTACTTCTCTTTACTTATAAGTAAAATGTCTTAAATTTAAATCATAAAAATGCCGAGTTCGCAACCCCACACTTCCTTAGTGTAAATATATTGTTGCATTCAAAAAATAAAATAACATGATAATTCTCATAATATACTGCAAACATAACTTAATGGTGAGGCCGTATAAAATGATTAGATTACCAAAGTCGATTGTTACACCATGAACGTTTTTAGTATGAAAGAAAGTTACTAGAATTGTCATAGAATTACCTATTACGTATCATCATTCACTTTTGGGTTCCATAGCTTCATGTTTTAAAATCTTTTTAGGAGCAAATTAAATCATCTCCACGGTTGAAGAGTTTTTAGAATCCCATACAATTTTCAACATTTTTTAGATCGAACTTTTGTTTTTTTTTTTTTTTTTTTTCAAGATTTGGTTAAGTTGCTTTGACATATAGATATAGTTACGTTAGCATTTCTTTTTTTGTTTATTTTAAATACATTTCATTATTTTTATATAATTAAAATGCTAACTTTCAGTTGAATTTTTTTTTATGTGGCTTCTTGTAAGAAAATTGTTTCTGCTTGCTGATAATCAAGAAAAAATTCTCTCCAGATCTCTTCCACCAAGGTCATCGGATCAAGTGATTAGGGTCCTTCAAATTTGATCCAACGACCCACCTGTTTGACCCCTTAAAAGCTGTAATAATTTTTGGCTGTTGGATGAAATTTGAAAGGCCTGAATCACTTGATCTGGTGGCCTTGGTGGAAGAGATCCGGAGAGGATCTCTTCTCCTGATAGTCTTTTCAGATTTGATTCAGTTTCCCATGTTTTATCTCCCACGTTTGAAATTTGAATGAACTTAACCATTTCAATCACCGGTTGTTTTCATTTGAGATACATAGACGTTTATATGATCGTTTCTCTGTTACTTCGGTCTTTGTTTTTGGCTACTTAAGGTTGGCATGTTGTGTGTTGTGGCCTATATTTGACTGACACAGAGAGAGAATAGAGTGAGAGATGTATTTGTAGAGTTATGTAGAATATGTTGTTATTCCCCCTATGCAGTGGCTTTATTTATAGTTATAAAAGAGAGGAAATCCTTCTCCTCCAAGGAATACAAGTCCTAATAGGAAAAAATAACTAGAATCAAATCTAATCTAGGATTTACACAATCATACTTAAATAAGAAGTTTATAACACTCCTTCTTGAGTGTGTAAATACTCAAGTAGATTTGGCATCCTGTAGAGGTTGAGGAAGTAAACTCATCGACACTGATTCTGGGAACACGCTATTCTCAATAAGATAGGAACTTGCATAAGGAAGTAAGTCTCACAAAAAAACCCTATGGCTATGGTAAAAACCTGAGTAGGGACAAAATCCATAGTCTAAGGAAAAATGCTTGAGTAATGCAAAGTCAAATAAAACGTCTACGGGACGCCATCAGGGATATGATCAACCTAAGGTAGGTGCCTCGTCAAAACCTCGTTAGGTAGCAAAAACCAAGTGGGAAAAATGCTCCTAATCGTAGGAAAAAAAGAGTACATTACAATCAAGCAAGTACACTTCAAGATACTCTCCCTGAGTTTGACACAATTCCAAAGAGAACTAGCAATGTTACAACTTAGAAAGTTTACGCATACCAATTCCTTGAACAAGCTTATGAAACATCGCATTTGGCAGTGATTTGGTGAAAAGGTCGGCCAGATTGTCTTGTAAACAGATTTGCGCGACTTCAATCTTCTGACGCTTGTTATTGATGTGAGAAGAAGAACTTCGACGCAATGTGCTTGGTATTGTCTGCTTCGATGTAACCCACTCTTCTTAAGCTGTTCGATGCATGATGTGTTATCTTCATAGATTGTCGTTAGGACATCAACGACGGGGTAAAGATCGTAGGAACTTCGAATATGGCCCATAACTACTCTCAACCAAAAGCATTCCCGAGTTGCTTCGTGTAAGGTGAGAATTTCAGCATGCTTAGATGAAGTGGAAACTGAGGTTTGTTTAGTTGACCTCGAAGAGATTACGATGCCTCCAACGGTAAAGACATAACCCGTTTGAGAATGCGCCTTGTACGGATTAGATAAGTATCCTGCGTCGACATAACCAACAAGGCGAGAATTGACTTGAGATAAGAGAGTGTAGCATCACTCGAGGATCCATAGCGATAGAACAAGCCCAAATCTGTAGTACCCTTAACATAGCGGAAAATGTCTTTAACACCAATCCAGTGTCTGTGTGTTGGGGCATTACTGTATCTTGCCAAAAGATTAATAGCGAAGGAGATGTCAGGTCTAGTGCATTGAGCTAAGTACAATAAAGTGCCTATCGCACTTAGATAAGGAACTTTAGGCTCCAAAATCTATTTATCATCTTCCTTCGGAAGGAAGGGATCTCGTTTTGCATCAAGCGATCAAACAACCATAGAAGTACTCAAATGCTTCACTTTATCCTCGTTAAAATGGCGCAAGCTAGCATAATGGACTGAAATCTCACGATTCTTGGGAGGTGGATTCGTCTATTCAAGGATGCATCCGTAATCTAGAATTTCCTCATGAGTTAGATAGAATGAGTAGGGGACAGTCAGATTCATGGTATGCTCTTCAGGTGCCTGTGTCGTGTGTTTCCTCTTCTAAGGGTGTGAACCCTTTGAACTAAGAGGTCTGCCACGCTTTTGTGTAGGGGCAGATGATTGGCCATCTGCTAATGTATATGGATCAGTGAAAGTGGCATCTAGGGCCTCCAAGAAGGAAGTCTGACGTACATTTGGTACATCCATCTTTGCAGGCATATTTGCAGCTGGAATATGTGATCTTGTCACTCGTGCTAGATCGGTGAAAGCATCTAGCATGCTCTGAAGATCTAATATGCACTGCACTTCAGTTTCAAACTAAGCGGTGCGCGGATCTAAATGAGACAAAGTGGGAGTCGTCCATGATAATTCATGTTGTTCTTCAGGAACGTTGATGTTCTTATCTCCCCCTAATGACGAGATGACTACCTCATAAAAGTAACAATCTGCGAAACCAGCGGTAAACAGATCACCTGTCAAACGTTCTAAGTAATAAACAATTGAAGGAGAATCATATCCGACATAGATTCCCATCATTCGCTGATGCCTTATTTTTGTACGTAAGGACAGCGAAATTGGCACATAGACTGAACAACCAAAAATGCACCGATGCGATATGTCGGGTTCGTATCCAGTAACCAACTGAATGATGCTATATGATTGGGTTGCAACATGCCTCAGGCAGACCAACACGACTACGTGCATTATTACATGGCCCCAAGTAGTGATTGGGAGCTTCGTACGTATGACCAACGATCGAACAATCATTTGTAAATGCTTAATAAATGCCTATGCCAGGCTGTTCTAGGTGTGAACTTAGGATACTGGATGTTCAACTCTAACCCCAACTGACATGTTATAGTCATCAAAAGTTTTAGGTGTGAATTCTCCAGCATTATCCAATCGAATAGATTTGATTGGATAATCAGGGTGGTGAGCCCTTAACTTGATAACCTGAGCCAACAGTTTTGAGAGTGCAACATTCCTTGTGGACAAGAAGCACACGTGTGACCAATGTGTGGAAGTGTAAACCAAAACCATCAAATATCGAAATGGTTCGCAGGGAAGATGAATCGGCCCACAAATGTCCCCCTGAATCCTTTGTAGAAAATAGAAGGATTCGAATGAATCTTGTCATAAGAAGGCTTAATAATGAGTTTTTCCATGGAGCAGGTTTGACATGCGATTCCTTGAATTGAACCTAAACTTCACCACTGTTCATCCAGGGTGTTCCAAACGATCATGTCAAAGTTAATTTCGTGCGCGGTCCCAGTAGTATACTTTTCCGGCGATATTCATAAAAAGTGATCCACAGAAATTCAACTCCATTTTCTACATAGGTTTCAGCGTGGTAATTCTTATATATAATGTCCTTGAAACTCAACAATGTTCTTCCGAAATGTAGAGAATAGAGTGCCTCATCAATGGTCAAAATTGTACCATTAGACAACACTATATGTGCCTTACCGTATCCTTCGATTAGGTTAGAGGGGTCAGAGTTGCATCTTAGGTATGAAGTTAGTGAAATAGATGTGTTCACGTAAAATGGTGTGCGTGGTTGCACTATCTACTAGACAACTAACTTTCCCACTAGTCATACCTAAAAATAAAACTAATTTGAATTGGTCACATGCATAAAAGTTCTTAAAACAAATATCCATTCAAAATAATTTAAGTATTCAAGGATACTAATTAATTAAAACTTGATATCAACAATAAATCACCAACAAATAATCCAAACATAGAGGAAAATTGTGCAAAATTAAACAAAAAAAAAAAAAAAAAAAAAAAACAGGGGGCGTTCAGCTACTAGGCGGAATTCAGCCCCATTGTCTAAATTTCAACTACAAAATAGTTTATGTCTAAGATTCGAATCTTCCATAGGGGTGCTATCTTCCTGAAAGTTAGAAACCTCCATCTTAGTACTCTCTGGTCCATCCACTTGCACAAAGTTTGATTCAAACTTCTTACGACGAGAATGATATTCAGCTATAACCTTCTGGGGAGCTCGGCAAACACAAGATCAATGGTCCTTTGAACCATAACGATAGCATATGTCCACATCCATGGTTTCAGGTGATTTACCCTTATTCTTAAAGTTTGGGGCCTTGTGAGCGAGGTTAGGGCGCTTCTAGGCTTAGTTTCCTCCCATAGATATGCTTTGGCTCTGTTGACCTTGATGAGGTGGCTTCTGGCCGCCCTTACCACACCTATTTTAGAGTTTTGGGCATTTGTTTGTGCTATAATGTGCTTCAAGCATAACAGTCGCCCCAATAGATCCAGCTTGATGATTTTTCGTGAACAGCTGATTTTGTTTTTCAGTGAAAGTAAAACAAAGATCAAATTCGAAAACTTAGTGAACTTATGAGCCCTGTATTGTTGATGCAAGGTAATATTAGTAACAGAGAAGGTCAAATAGGTATTCTCTTGGAGATTCTCTTTGGTTAAGGTCTCGTTACAGAACTTGAGAAGTGATCCGATTTGACAAACTTCAAAATTATATTCATTCATAAACTTAAAGTCTTGGAAGCTCAAATGCTGCCAGTCATGTCTTACTTTAGGCAAGAAGATATCATTTTGGTGATCAAAGCAATTAGCTAAAATGACCCAGAGTGCTCATGGATCTTCCTCAACAAGGTACTCAGTCTATAGTGCGTCATGAATATGTCTTCGAATGAAGATCATGGCAGTGGCTTTCTTAGCTTTGCCAACCAGGTTGTCTGTCTCATCTTCAATGACGGGACATAAATTCTTTGTAGTGAGGTGAAGCTTCACATCTTGGACCCACATGAGATAGTTTCTTCCAGAGACCTCTAAAGTGGTAAAGTCAAGTTTGTTCAAATTCAACATGTTCCTATCACAAAATAAATGGACGAGATGTGGTTAGTGTAATGGAGAAAAAAATTTCGTGGGTGCTTTTTTTTAAGGAAAACTTCAGGTTTTCAAAGAAGGCATGTTTCTAGAAACTTCAAGTTCCGAAATAATTATGAACTTAAGGTTCATATGTTCCTGCGGACAAACACAAATATATATATATATATACACATATATATGCAACAATAAAATATGCAAATAGAACTTCAGGTTTATAATTATAATTGAATTAATTATTTGGACTTCGGGCCAAATTTAGAGTGTGGGTGAAAAAATTATAAAACCCATAGGGCCTAAAAAAAAGGCATTTAAACTCGGAGCCCAAAATAATAGGCCAAAGCCCACGGATGGGCTGAGTAAATTGAGAGCTGTAAGGTCCAGGCCAAAAAACTGGGCTGGGGTTAGGCATGTGTTGATTAGTCCCCAAAATAAATTTAGGCTACAGGCCCAAGGCAGAAAAATGGGCTGCAAAAAGGTCGAGGCCAAAGTATAGGCCCAGACAAGGTGCTAATCAGTTGTAGTGGGGAGCACGAATACCCCAGTGATGTTGGGATCTGATGCGGCACAAACACACATACACCAGCAGAGGTTGTGATTGTGTGTGACACAGTGCATGGGAAAGATGGCAAGAGCCCAAAATGGCTTAACTAGTTCCCGGGCCGGGTTATCACCAAAGCCAAAAGGCTAGTGATGTGGATTAAAGCGTAGGCACAAGCAGGCCCAATAAAAGGGTGCTATGTGAGATAGACCAAAGGAATCAAAGGCCCGTTAGGGCTTGAGTTTGGATCTTCAAGCCACCCTGGCAGCGCTAGGTGTGGGGATCCGTTGGAGATGGTCAACAACGCCGCTTCCGGCGGTGTTCCATGGTCTGTGCAAAAAATGGTTCATTGAAGAAACAAGATTTGATGACGGAGGGTGAACCTAAACGTTAGGGGTGGTGAGAACCAAAGGGATTTGAGTGAATCCTACGAAAAAATCAAGAAATTCTTCTGGAATTTGGAAGATTGTTGGTGAAAATGATGAGTTTTGTCCAAATCACATGATTGTCGGTCGTGTTTTCATTGGAAAAATCGACAAGGGGGACTTAGGCTTTAGGCCGAGGGTTTCAGATGGGAATGTTATGGTTTTACACGGTGGCGCAGTATAAAGCCGGGAATGTTATGGTTTTACGAAACCCCTTTTTTTCTTTGTTTTTTTTAGATTAATTCAACATATAATTTAATGCATGAGCAGATATATGATGCAATTCATGGCAATATCAATTCACATAATTCAACAATTATACGTATAATCATACACAATTTATGTCGAATCTAAAATTCGAAAAACGTAAAGTTGGGTAATGCATTATGGTGAATGTTCATGCTATCAGGGTTGCAAAAATATCGAGACAAACATCATTGTTTTGAAAGAACCTGATTGCGTGATGATATTGATCAACTGGTTTGATGCAGAAAACTTCCACGTCAGATTCCTAAGCGCAGTGGTAGGAGCATGTTGATAACGTGTTGTGGCCTATATTTGATTGACAGGGAGAGAGAGGGCTGGCGACACAGAGAGTAGAGAGAGAGGTGTGTTTGTAGGGTTATGTAGAGGATGTTGTTATTCCCCTTACGTAGTGCCTTTATTTATAGTAATAAGATAGAGAAGAAATTCTTCTCCTCCAAGGAATACAAGTCCTAATAAGAAAGAATAACTAGAATCAAATCTAATCTAGGATTTACACAATCACACTTAAATAAGAAGTTCATAACACTGTGTAGTTTTTATCGAGATTTTTCTGCTGCTTCACTCTTTGTTATTTGCTCCATAATGTTCACACATGATTTAAATCAACCCCTTTATTTATTTTATTTTTTGGGTACAATCTCTGTTTTTTGGTTTGTAAAATATTTTATGGTTCAACACATACTGTTGTATTTCAATTTCAAATATGAAAAATGCTAAGGAGACTCTTTCAAAAGTGGGACTCTCTATCTGTCACCATATGTTTTTGGCACAATGTTTTATAATGTTGGCATGAGAATTGACGTTAAACTATGAGGTGACAAAGAATCTATGGAATCCCATTTTGAGAGAGCCCCCTTATCATATCTCTTCAAATGTTTTTACTCATTAGGAATGCCAAATAAGTTAACACTATTATTAGCAGTCATCTACCTTTTGATGTCACCAAATGCAAAACAACCCTTTTTTCAAAGTACTAAAGTGCTTGGTTGCAACAAGTTTATTTTTGTATGGTGTTGGCTTCATCTGTGTATCATATATGGCTTTAAACATATTCTTCAATATTACCATACAAACTAGAAAAGTGTAGAGGAGTTAATCAGTAGTCGTTGTTTCCATTCTTAGTCGTTGGTAACTCGGTAGTGTCATCAAGTACATGAAGCATTTATAATCAATACTCAACATCTAGAATATAGGGTGGTGTTACATACTCTGAATTCATGTACCAAATGATGTGACACATTTTACATTGTATAAATTTTCATTTCATCAAATTTGAACTTAAGTTGAAGTAAAAATTTGATTAGTGCCACATCATTTGGTGCATAAATTCGGTGCAAAATTTTATTATGTCTAGCGGTTGGTGTACATAGCACCACGATTCTGTTAGTGTGACAGAATATTCTATTGTCTTCTTCCTTTCACTAGTTGAAGCACAGGTGGGGCTACCATGAGTATAGCTGCTGAAAGTCATGGTTTGCCAACGAGGGTGGCGGTCGTTAATTCTTCGAGTGGCAGAACGAACAAATCCACCAGCAAACGTCTCATCGCCAGCGATTCATCGACTCCTCCCCATAAGAAATAAGCAGTCGGTTCCCCTGGTGCACACAACTTAGGGAGGCCTAGCCTAACTCTTGTGCCAACTAAGGACGCTTCGACGAAGGAGTTTGACATCTTCCTCCCAGTCTGTCGGGGAGTGCTTGAAGGTGATTGCATAGCTGTTTATTTATTCTCTGAGGTGGGCCGGTCAACCAAGTGGCAACAACTATCGATCTCCATGTAAGGGTAAGTCACAAGCTCTGGACTTATTTTTTTCATAACCAAAAATTCTATTCTTCTTAATAACATCGCCTTTTGTCCTTTTATAGGCTCTGTTTGCCACTACTAGCGCTTGAAAAGCTATTTAGTAAGAAAAAAAATGAATGTTGAGAATGAGCAAGCCTTGTTTAAGTTAAAGAAGAACTTGAAAGCAAAAGAGCTTGAGCTGGGGTTGTTCTGCAAAATGGTCGAGCTGGCGAATAAGGAAAATGCTTGGCTGTGACAAAAAACCAAGTATCTGGGGAAGGAGTAAAGGCAAGCCACCTCTAGCCAGTTCCAGACCTCTTTGGAGTTTGATGAGACTAAAGATAATGTTCGGGTTCTGCATAAGAACGACGTCTTCAAAAGCTCTAGATAACACTATGTCCAACAGTACTTTAGACATAGACAGTTTTCTTCATACTCCTGAATGTATCCAGTTCTCCAACTATATGGACTTCTATAAAAAGGTGAAGGCAGTTCACCCCGACTATGACCTGGATGTCGGGAGTGAGGAAGAGGTTCCAAGCATGACGAGGTGGAAGAGGCAATCATTACAGAAGTTCCCTAGAACACCATCCCTTCCACTTTACCACCTCTTGAGCAGACGACCGGGACCTCAGTTGAGCACACCATAGCCCCTTCTTGTGACCAAACGCTTAACTTCCCCAAGCAAGACTCTTAAGCCATTTGATCTCTTTACTAGATCAGGCCCCACATCTTTCTTTATGCTTTTCTTTTTAAGCTTTTTGAACACTTCCACTTGGGTTGTAGTAATTTTTTGCTTTTCCCTCTTGGACTAGGCCTTAAGGGTCGTTTTTAATATATTTATGGATTATGCATTTTATGCTTTGTTGTTGTGTGAATGTATGATGGATCATCTTTTAACCTTTATATGACTGTGATAATTAGTTTAAACTTGAAAGTCATTAAAGTCGGGAAGATCTGTGTATGCAGGTGCAGGCTTTAGTGTAGTAAGGGCCGACCTGTTTTAACTTTATTTTTCAACAAACTTCTTTCTTATTCTTTTTGTTTTTTTTTTTCAAAATTGGAGTATGTCTCTTGCATCCCCAACCACCCCCCCTCCCCTCTCTCCCCTCTCTCCTAAAATTCAAAGGAGTCAGGCAAGTCTTCCATTTATAAAATGTGGCCCATGTTCCCACCGTATTTCCAAAGGGTGGTCTGCATCCTTACCACAATTTTATTTACACCATACCTGGCCCATTTCCAACTATAGTACTGTTTGAGATGCTCAATATTCCAGGGTAAGTCAATTGCCATCCTTCATGGTCAATTAGTCGATACATTCCTAGTCGCACCACCTCGACCACCTTGTCTGACTCTTCCTAACGTGGAGCGAAAATGCATGTCGCCTTCTCCTTTGTAAATGGCATCACAACTCGTCACACCAGATCCCCATGGCTAAAATTCCCTTGGCGAACATTCTGGTCATAATGCCGAGCAATCTTTTGTTGCTATGATACTTGATGAAGTTCAGCCTTTTCCTCAAGGAAATCCAAACTAAGGCTAGTTGCTCACGATTCTCCTCAAGGTTGAAGAACTCAACTCGATGAGTGGGCTCATCCACCTCAGCGGGTGTGACTGCTTCCGATCTTAACATCAAAGCAAAGACCATTTTGTCGGTGGCACCCTTGTGCGTTGTTTAATATGACCACAAGACCTATTGATTAGAGCCGGCCAATCACCTTTGTCCAGGGTAGCAGCCAGCTATCGCTTTAAAATATTTTTTATGATCTTGTTGATGGCTTCTACCTGACCACTTTCCTTTGGGTGGTATAGTGAGGAAAACGCAAATCGATGCCATAACCCGAGCAATAATTTCTAAAGCTCAAGTTGTCGAACTACCAACCATTAGCCGTGATGAAGACCTTTGGTGTTCCAAATTGACAAATTATGTTTTGGGCACTTGGGGTACAGAATACCTAGCTTATCCAAGTGTTTGATCGGTACCAACTGCTTAATGTTCTATTTCGATACCAATACTAGTCTCGTTAGACCGTTTGCTCAGACATTCTCCACCCATAAGAAATAAATAATGGTACTTCAAAAACATCTTCACCGACACTTACATTGTTTAACAAACATCTTCACCGACACTTACATTGTTTAAAATAGGCTGCCATGTTCTCGTCCGGAGACTGAAATTCCCTAGACTCCATTAGTCGGGCAATGCTTCTTAAGCAGTCGTCTTGCTCGAAGAAGCAGCCAAATCCTTCAACGTGTTCCTTTGGTTATTGGGCGGTGTGAAATCTAGGATAAAGTTTACCATAGCCTGCCTTTTGTGAGCGTGCCTTGCCTAGAAGCGGATGTTAAATTCCTCCAACTTAATCGCACACTTGATTTGCCTCCCCGAGGCCTCAGGTTTATTCAACACTTACCAGAGCAGATATCCAGTAAATACCACAATTGAGTGAGCTTGGAAGTAAGGTCGGAGAATCTGAGCCGACATGATGAGGGTTGGCGTTAACTTTTTGACTTTTGAATATCGTGCAATGCTCGGTTAATATAGTACACCGGTTACTGTGTTACGCTCATCTTCCTTTATAAGAACAGAGTTAATTGCCGACAACAAAACTGCCAAATATATATTAAGTAGCTCACCGTTCTCGGGTTTGGATAACATTGGCGCTCGACCAATGTGCATTTTCTGGCCAACGAATGCTTGTTGGCATTTTGTCGTCCATTTAATCGTCCGCGTAGCTCTTGGGAGTGCTTTGAAGAAATGTAGGCATCAGTCTGTTGATCTAGAGACGATCCGGTTTATAGCCGCCACACGGACAATGTGATTCTAGATTTCCTTCTTTGCTTGTGGTGGTGCCATGTCGGTGAATGCCTATATTTTCTCTACATTCGCCTCTATCCCTCTCTAGCTTACCATAAATCCTAAGAACTTCCCAAGCCAATTGCGAAAGCAGACTTATCAAGGTTCAACTTCACCTTGTAGGCATCGAGGATTTCAAACACTCTGGGCAGCTAGGCCACGTGCTGATTTTCCTTCCTACTATTCACAAGTATATCGTCTACATAAACCTCCACCATTTTCCCTATATGGTGGGCCACATCTGCGTGACAAACCACTGATACATAGCCCCCGAGTTCTTGAGTCTGAAAGGCATTACGATAATGAAGTCCTCGGTCGGTTTTGAAAGTTGTATTGTTCTAGTTGGCAGGTGTATGTAAATCTGGTTGTACCACGAGAAAGCATTGAGGAAAGCTAAGAATTTGTGACCCACAGTGGCATCCACAAGTTAGTCGATACATGGTAGAAGAAAACTATCATTCAAGCATGCCCCATTGAGATTCGTGTAAGTCGTACACATGCACCAATTGTTTGATTTTTCGATCGAAGTTGCCTTCTTGACCATCACAATGTTTGCTACCCATCCTCGGTAATCTACCTTCTTGGTAAATTCAATGTTGAGTAGTTTATCCACTTCCACATTCATGACATCATAACGCTCAGTCTCATAGGATTTCTGCTTCTGGCGAATGGGTCTGCAGTGCAAGTCAAGGTTGAATTTATGCGAAATGATGTTTGGACTATTCTCGGTATGCCAGTATAATGGTCTCGAGGTGTTCTTAACCTTTGTTATCCCTCGGATCTGGTGCAGGCGACTCTCCAGGGGGAATGGGCGATCTTGTTAAGGCACTCAGGCAGTACTCGGGCCTCTATTTTTTGTTCCCTTTGTCCTATGGGTCATGTGGCGTCAATGGAATGAGCCATCTCTGCTTTCTTACGGCTTGACAAGGGGAGTATGACTACATTGTCATGGAGTGTCTAAGTCAGTTGGGTAGAAAACACAACCAAATTGTATGCGTTTTCGATAGACGATGCCAAATTGTTGACGCTCAAAATTTGCATGTTAATAAACTTAACACAATTAACCCTTGGTGGGTTCGGAATTGGAACTGAAATGAAATGAGACTCAATTTAAGTGGTTCACCCCTCAAAACTACCTACATCCATTTGTTGCTCGGATTGCATAGATTTCAAAGGTTACAAATAGTGCTCGACTAAACCTTATATAATTCTCTTTTCCTTTAGTTGTCCGACCCCCTTACAAGAGGTTCCCACCTGTTTATATAAGCCCTTAAGAGTATCTCCAAAGGAGATGTCAAAAAGTTCACATCAGCAATAACGGTAAAAAAAGACAGCACTAGTGTTTTTCAACCGAAATGTCAATTCCTATGTGGCATGACATGAAATGGTAGAACAAGGAGTTACTATCAAATTTGACAGCATCTTCAAATTTATTTTAGTGGGTAATAAATGTCTTTTTTTAATAATTTTTGTTATTATCTTTTGTTTTAAAAACACTAATTAAAATTATAAAAAATACTAATTACAATTATGGAAAGTAAATAATGCAATTAATAATAGTTTATTTTTAATGGGTAATAAATGTTTTTTTATAAAAAAATTTCAAACGATAGATTTTGTTAGATTAGATATTAAGTTAGCCACCGACGGGGTTTGAATCCACGATGTCATGCAAGGGCTCAACACCTTTCCACCACTGTTGTGGAGCCAAAAATAATCAAGTGGCGACATATGGATTTTTAGGTGAAGAGAACAAAATTACCTTCGAGACACACCGGATTTCCTACACGTGAGCAGTGGAGAATCATCCATCAACCGAGTCAAGAGTGCCCAAAATAGGTAACAAGTTCAAATTTATCTCATCCATCTTTACTCCATATCCTCTACAAGGAAATCATTCCATAACCTTCAAAACCTTCCGTATAAATTAAATTAAATAGGCTAATTAATGGATTAATTCCTAATTAATCCATTAATCACCAAATTAATCACCATTACATCACCCAAAAAACATCCAAGGGCCGGCCACTGTCTCTTCCAAAGAGGGCCGGGCATGCTCTATAAATAGGATTTCATTTTCTTTCAAAGACTAGTTCCACACTCTTGCAAAACTCCCAAAAGCTCTCCAAACACTTTTCTCTCTAAATTCTAACTTTGGCATCGGAGGTTCTTCGGCCAAAGCCCCCCCCAATCATCGTGGGCGCGTGAGGCTCTTGGCCTTGACCTAAGGTGTTATTTCTTTTGTAGGTGCAATTTTGTCCAAGAACAAGGAAGAAGAAATTTACATCCACAAATTGGTGTTTTCATTGAGAGTTGAGTCCCACACTCGTAGAAGACTCTCGCATCCAAGGTTTTCTATTTTCTTGTCCATTTGTAGATTTTTCGTACATTCTTATTATTAGAATTTTTTAATTGCAAAAATTCTTTGATAAAACGTAAAATAGAAATACAATGGCTAGAAATTTAGAAAATTCAACGAATGAAAATTTCAACATTCAAGAGATGGGACTATGGCGATCCACGAGGCTAAATGTGACAATAGGTGGAGCGGCACCACCACCACAAGTTTCCACCACGGGAACCACCGCGGTGGTTACCACGGTAACCACTCGTGGCGAGGTCCATGGTGTCACCACCACGGCCCGAGCCGTGCCATCCAAGGTGGCTCACGGCACTAAGGCCACGGGCCAAGCCAAGTCACTCCACGCCCAACGCGTTGCTAAGCTGAGCCCAAGCCTCGCACCAGCATGCATCATACGCCGAGCAGCCCACTCTCGTGGCCCAGCTTGTTCCCGTGGCCAAGCTTGCTCTCGCGAAATTCTAAGCAGTCCAAATTGGCCCAAGACTATTTGCCCGGAGCTTACCACACTTCCACTGCTCAAGGAGGCATATTCCTTCCAAGCTCTTCCAATCCAATTGGCGAACAACACTTGTCTCGACAAGTCATAGAGCGGACGAGCGCCCTTGCACAACAAACAACCTTGGTGAATCAACTCTTGCAACACACAGAGATCCAACGTGCCCCGGACGAGGTGTCCCGAAGAAGGACAAAGGCAAATGAACCTCTCCACCAGCATCCCAGCAAGCAGCCACTTGACCAGTCACGAACCGAGCGTTCTAACGGAGTACTCTCCTGACTAGACCCCTGAGATAACGTATACTCCTGTTTTAGTGCATGGAGGAGCTTGCACTCTCAGTTAAGCCTATGGACAAACATATACTCACGGTGGAGCCAAAAATAATCAAGAAGCGACACGTGGATTTTTAGGTGAAAGCGGGTTTCCTACACGTAAGCAGTGGAGAATCATCCATCAACCGAGTCAAGAGTGCCCAAAATAGGTAACAAGTTCAAATTTATCTCATCCATCTTTACTCCATATCTTCTACAAGGAAATCATTCCATAGCCTTCAAAACCTTCCATATAAATTAAATTAATTAGGCTAATTAATGGATTAATTCCTAATTAATCCATTAATCACCAAATTAATCACCATTACACCACCGAAAAAATATCCAAGGCCTGGCCACTCTCTCTTCCAAAGAGGGCCGGCCATGCTCTATAAATAAGATTCCATTTTCTTTGAAAAACTAGTTCCACACTCTTGCAAAACTCCCAAAAGCTCTCAAAACATTTTTCTCTCTAAATTCTAACTTTGGCATCGGAGGTTCTTCGGCCAAAGCCCCCCCCCCCCCAAAATTCATTTTACATCCACAATAACTTTGGCATCGGAGGTTTTTCGGCCAAGGCCCCCCCCCCCCCCCCAAAATTCATTTTGCATCCACAACTGTAGTAAGGGACCACTTGCAAATGTTTTTTTTTTTTTATTTATTTATTTATTTTTTTTTAATATATAACTTTTGTTATTATCTTTTGTTCTCTTGCAGGACCCAAACATATCAGGTTGACATTTAGCAATGAAGTGATGTTTGCTCAGTCGGAATTGCACATCCTTATAGATCAATACATGTTGAGCGACCTATTCGACCTTGATTAGGTAACAATGTCACTTTGAGCAGTGTTTCAACCACCTTATGTCCCGTCCTAAACTTCTGTTTTTGATTGGTGATTGACACGTGGCCTGATTGGTGTTTGTGTAGACCTATTCCTAAAGCCTTGTGCCATAAAGTTGTCAGTCTTCCCATGGGTTCTTGGTGGTCAGAAAGTATTTTATGTTTCTCAGTCGAACCAGGCTAGTAAGCAGTTGGCTCTAACGCTTGGGCATATCCCTTTTTAACTCCCTTGGGCCTTGGGTTTCTTAATCTTCTATGGGCTTTGACCTTAATTGGAACTTTTATGGCCTCTTTCCCGACCTCCACTATTTTCTGCGGTGAAAAGGACCCTGAATTAATAGGCTTTTTCTCTTCGATATGCATCAAAAGCTAGCCAATTTTAGTAAATAAAGAGATATTTTTCACGTGCAAGAATACCAAGAGTTCCACTCAGTTATGTGAGTGAAAATTATCAAATTTCCCTTGACTTCTTCTTTACAACTTTGATTTACGTTCTGTTTGCACTCAAATGTCCATGTAGAAATTCCACTTAGCCCTTTTCAGATGCATTTTCGTAATTTTACAACTTCAGATAAAACAAAATACAACAAAATTAGGAAGGGGTCATAACAGTAAATATACAAATTAAATGGCTGGTTCATCTAATCAATACTCAATATCTAGAACTTTTTTCTTTTCAAAAAAAAAAAAAAAAAAAAAAAAACTTCCACGAGATAAGATGCTTCTTTTTCTTCTTCACTATTTGATTTTTCTCCTTTTACTTTAACATGGCTGCTATCTATTCGTTTCTTACTGTTGCCAATACTAAAAATTAATACAGTTTAGGTTCTCCTTCCTAGTAAAACCCTAACCTTCTCCCTTTTTTCTCAATCCTTGTCGTCCCCTAGGATATTTACCAAATATATTTTACCTTGTGTCGTGACCCCTTTCCCCCCTTTTCCACCATGACTACTCATGCCTCTTCCTCCTCTACCCCCATTGGACCCTCTCTCTCCGATCCTAAAATTGCTCACTTTCTGAAACTCACTGATTTTAACTATCTTCTTTGTCTTAGTCAGGTGAAACCATTTCTTGTGAGGTCACAATTTATTCGGTTACTTGGATGACACAATCCAGACTCATGCTGCTACTCTTCCTGCTGCTGACAAAGAGCCCGCTAAATCGAATTTGAAATCCATTTCGTGGTTTCAGACTCATCAACTAGTTGTCAACTATTTCAATTGTAATTTGATCATGTAATTGGAAATAAAACAAAATTTTAACAAACAACTGATCTAGGCCAAATGTACCCAGTCAGAAAAAACTATACATGAAAACTAATCCAAAAATTTCTTTTAAACTTCGACGGTGGAAAATTGAAATTTTCGATTATCAGAATCAATACAAGTAATGTGACATCCCACATCGCACAAGGGAGTGATCCTTAAATGCATATTCTCATCCTTACTTAGCACGAGGCCTTTTGGGAGCTCATTGGCTTCGGGTTCCATAGGAACTCCGAAGTTAAGCGAGTAGCGCGTGAGAGCACTCCTATGATGGGTGACCCACTGGGAAGTTCTCGTGTGAGTTCCTAAAAACAAAACCGTGAGGGCGTGGTCGGGGTCCAAAACGGATAATATCGTGCTACGGTGGTGGAGCGGGCCCGGGATGTGGTGGACCCCGGGCCAGGATGTGACAATTTGGTATCAGAGCCTAACCCTAGCCGCGTATGTGCTGACGAAGACGTCGAGCCCCTAAGGGGGTGGATTGTGACATCCTACATCGCCCAAGGGAGTGATCCTTATGTGTATATTCCCATCTCTACCTAGCACGAGGCCTTTGGGTAGCTCACTGGCTTCGGGTTCCATGGGAACTCTGAAGTTAAGCGAGTAGCGCACGAGAGCACTCCCATGATGGGTGACCTACTGGGAAGTTCTCGTGTGAGTTCCCAGAAACAAAACCGTGAGGGCGTGATCGGGTCCCAAAGTGGACAATATCGTGCTATGGTGGTGGAGTGGGCCCAGGATGTGGTGGACCTCGGGCTGGGATGTGACAAGTAACTATTAGTGGAATTTGAAACTAGAACAAAAACTAACAATCCTACAGTCTTATTCTTCAACTTCAAAATTTTCATATTACACTGTAGCATTACAAGGTATTGAAATTTTATCAATTTATATCTTCTTTCTAATTGACTATTTTAAATTGATGACATGGTGAACAAGAGATTGATTGTAACATCCCACATTGCCCAAGGGAATGGATCCTGTGATGGGTGACCCAGCGAGTAGCGCGCGAGAACATTCCCATGATGGGTGACCCAACGGGAAGTTCTTGTGTGAGTTCCCAAAAACAAAACCGTGAGAGTGTGGTAGGGGTCCAAAGCGGACAATATCGTGCTATAGCGGAGTCGAGCTCAAGAAGTGGTCCCGCCCGGATCGGGATGTGATATTGATATATAGGCACATCAATTTAGAATCTCACCAAAACACATTGGAATCATATTGACAACAAAACACAACAATTTAGCAGAGGCTTAGTCATTTGTACCTTTTTTTTTTTTTTTTTTTTGGTAAACTAGTCGTTTGTACTTATGTAAGACATAAATGAATACAATTTTAAAACATCAGAAAATTAGAATCTCACCAACTCCTTTCGAAGACGTTGCCAAATGAAAAGTATAGTTAGCCTCCAAAAATACGTCTTTAAGACCTAGCTGCCTAGGTGAACTGGTGAACCCAGATAAAGTAGCATGGTAATGTCACTATGCTTGACACATAATTCAATCATCTATAATCATATTATTTAATTTTTAAATTTAATTTACAAAATTTAGGGTCTGTTTGGTATCCTATTTGAAATTTTTTTATCATTTCTCAAAATATTTCTTAAGAACATTTTTTGAAAACAATTTTCTTTAGGACTAAAAAACTTGATTGGTTTGCGATTTAAATTTTTTAAATCTTACGATTTAAACTAAACAAAGAGATCCAAAAAGAGGGGGTCGCAGGAGAGGGAGAAAGAGAAAAGAGGAGGAAATAAATTAAGCGATGATTGAAGAAAGGAGAAAGAAGAAGAGAGAGGTTCGGACGAGATAGAGAGGAAGAGAAGTGAGAGAAAGAACTGAGAGAATGAAGAAAGCGGATTAGAAGAGAGACGAAAAAGGTTAAAAAAAAAGAGGAGAGAGAAAGAAGAAAAGATAGATAGATTTGGAGTGAGAGGAGAGGAGGTAGAGAAAAGAAATGAGTGAGTTTAATTTTAAAACTCTAAAATGTCACTTTTTATGTTTTAGAGAATATACTATATTTTTGAGTTAGTTTTGAGTTCAGTTTATTAAAATAGTTCTACCAAACAAGTTTTTAAGACCTAAAACTTGAAAATTGTTTTTGAGTTTAACAAGTTGGATTCAAGTAGAGTATCAAACAGGTCCTTAGTCTCTCTTTCTTTTTAAATGATTGTTGGAGACTGTAAAGGAATTGGATCCCATACGAATATGCTTTGTGGGGATCCTAAGAATCCTCACATCTTAGTCATTCATCATGTACCGTCAAGTCAGAAATCATTTGATTTTTTATTTAAAATTAAACACAAATAATATCTGATGAAAACTGATCGCACGATGCATGATGAATGACTTGGATGTGAGGATCCCTAGGATCCCCACAAAGTGGATCTGGAAGGAAAGGAATACTCTCTGGATCCCTTCATCCTAATTCACCAAATTAGAGAATTTGTGCCATTGAAATTTGATACGATGGCTACAAACAAGGGACCAATTTAAAAGTTATAATAACTTCAGTCATTGGATTAAATTTAAATGACACGAATTCCTTGATTTGGTGGATTAGGAGGAAGTGTGACATCCCACATCGTCCAGGGGAGTGATCCTTAAATGTATATTCCCATCCCTACCTAGCACGAGGCCTTTTGGGAGCTCACTGGCTTCGGGTTCCATGGGAACTCCGAAGTTAAGCGAGTAGTGCGCGAGAGCAATCCCATGATGGGTGACCCACTGGGAAGTTGCTCGTGAGTTCCCAAAAACAAAACCGTGAGGGAATGGTAAGCCCAAAGCGGACAATATCATGCTACGGTGGTGGAGCGGGCCCGGGAAGTGGTTCGCCCCGGGCCAGGATGTGACAATTTGGTATCAGAGCCAATCCCTGGCTGGAAATGTGCCGACGAGGACGTCGGGCCCCTAAGGGGGGTGGATTGTGACATCCCACATCGCCCAGGGGAGTGATCCTTAAATGTATATTCCCATCCCTACCTAGCACGAGGCCTTTTGGGAGCTCACTGGCTTCGGGTTCCATGAGAACTCCGAAGTTAAGCGAGTAGTGCGTGAGAGCAATCCCATGATGGGTGACCCACTGAGAAGTTGCTCGTGAGTTCCCAAAAACAAAACCGTGAGGGAATGGTAAGCCCAAAGCGGACAATATCGTGCTACGGTGGTGGAGCGGATCCGGGAAGTGGTTCGCCCCGGGCCGGGATGTGACAGGAAGAGATTCGGAGAAGATTCGGAAAGGATCATCTTCCACTGTAAACAGCGGCGGTTGCCAACTGGACGGCTGACCTTTGACTTCCCGTGATTGCTGTTTTTCTGATTGACGATCATTCCCTCCAAAAACTTAACTTTCCCCGTTCCGTTCCGTTCCCGCCACTGATCAGTGTGGCTCACTTGCCACTAAAATGTTGAAGAAACGAAGGCACTTGTTGTTGGTAAGTTTCGTAATTTTGGTACAAAGACGGGCTAATAGGTCACTCAACATCTCCCCCTTAAAATAATCAAACGACAACAATGAATGAACGACATAATAATGCAAACAGAAGCCATTCCCACTCTCTTATGATTACGCGTGGAACCCTGCACCTATAAGGGATCACCATTATTCATGTTTGGGAGTCTCAGACCAGAAAATAATTATTAATAAAACCTAATTGGAAGTCATGTTGAGTAGAGAGGAGTGTGATAAAGACGCGCCAAAGGTAGAGCATGAGTGAATTTGGCACAATAATGTTCAAGAGGTGGGGGCTGGCTGTGTATATAATTCATGTCCGTATTAAGAGAGGGGCTTTCCACTTTTTTCTAACTTTCACTTCCTCCCTCCCTCTCTCTCTCTCTCTTCTCTCTCTTTAGTTTTCTCTTCTCTTCTCTTTTTGTTGATCTCTGACCTAATTGTCTGTCTGTGTGCTATCAACACCCTCACCACCACCACCACCACCACCACCCCCAAATTCACCAATCAGAATATCAAGCAAGATCCGTCTTCTTCTTCTTCTTGTACCGCCGCCACCACCACCAACAGCACCAGCAGCAGCTAAGCTAGAGCTAGATCTATTGTTAGTGTAGTGCATACCAATTATTAGTAGCTAGCTAGATATATATATATATATATATAGGACTCAATTCGTAATTAGTAACATCAACACCACCGCACAGGATTTCTGAGAGATCGATCAAGAGCTGATCATATCATCATATCGCCACGATCAATCGAGAATTGAAGATGACTCCAGCTAATCTGGCAGGGCAGTTTGGCGACACGACTTACACCAAGGTGTTTGTTGGAGGGTTGGCATGGGAGACCCAGAAGGAAACCATGAAGAAATACTTTGAACAGTTTGGAGACATCTTGGAGGCCGTTGTTATCACTGACAAGGCCACTGGAAGATCTAAAGGCTACGGATTTGTATGGACTTTCCCTTTCATTTCAGGCAATATATTGTATATAGGGTTTTTAGCTGGCCACTTAGATAGATCTTGAAAAAAATGAAAGATCTAAATACGGTATTTAATTATTATTTTGATTATATGTGTATATGTAGGTAACTTTTCGGGAAGCCGAAGCTGCGATGAGAGCTTGTGTGGATGCTGCTCCCGTGATTGATGGGAGGAGGGCCAACTGCAATCTTGCTTCTCTCGGTGTTCAGAGATCCAAGCCTTCAACTCCGAAGCATGGTAATATTCTATTTCTTCTTTAATTAATCTATTTTAATTCTGTATGATTAAGGTACCATATATTGTCATATACATATATATATATAGGTACTGTTTGAACTAACATAGGTTATACATGGATCTTAGCTTGCAAAAGCTTCATCATGAACTAATCTCGCGTTTTCACGTGAACACATATACTTATCTTTTAATATAAGGTACTTTAATTTATATATTATTTCTATTACCATCAGCTCTTGTGAATTAACTTGTTGAGGCAGCTAGCGAACAGCCTTAAGAGTTTTGGATATTCCTCACTAATATCATTGGTGCTTTCCAAGAAGAGGTTATTGAATATATTAGATTTTGACTGTGGTCCGAAAATATTCTTATTTGAGGAAAATTCTTTTCACAGTGAAACATATATGCAATAGTGCAGCTTTGGATATTCCTCAACTAAGAAATAAGTTTATTTCTGCAATTTATTTATTTATTTAAGTTTAATCAATTTTATCGAACGAGTCCAACATCTCATGTGCTTTTTGCAAAAATAGTTGGATATATATCTATATATAAAAAATTGGTGGCATGCAATACGTACCATTCTAAAGAACCATATTTCCATCCTCTTCTTGATTTGAACTTCGTTCAAGCAGATATAAAAAGTTAGAAACTGATCATGGTAGAAATATTAAACTTGAGTTAATTAGTGGCATGCAATATATTACTCTTCCCCTTCTTCTGATTATTTTATCATTAGATTAATGTTAATGCAATTTCGTGTATTATATATTTTAGAGAAATAATGTTAATCTCTGATGTTATTACTTATTTATGCAGCATGTAGAGAGATGTCTTTAATTTGAACAGTGACGTATAATCAAAGTTTATTGTTGGAAATATAATGATTTTAATGATAAAGAGATTAACTGGCCTGGGGATGATGGGCAGGTGGAGGAGGAGGAGGAGGCAGGAGCTTTGGGAGGGTAATGGGGTCATTCCGAACAGGGTTTGGAGGTGGAGTGGGATCAGCTTTTCCCTCTGCAGCAACCTTCCCTCATTATGCCATCCAACAAGGGATACCTTACAATCTTTATGGGTATGCATATATTGTACCCGTTTATTGACCATTTGACCATCTCCATCATCAAATAATATAACTAGGGTTACTTTACAGCCTTTATTTATGGCTAACTGAAACTGTTTTTTGGTATTCCGAACTACCTGGTTTAAACGTTAAATTTTTATTTAAAAATATAAAAAATAAGATTTAATCGTTAAAATACTCGGAGCACCAAATGTCTTTTCATAGAAAACTATATATATTGTATATATTGATGATGAAGATGCTTTATATGCTATGCTATATATTGTACCCCCATCCATCTTTGCTAGCTGTATGAATATGTGAGCATGGAAAGCTGCACGTGCTTTACCAACTCATGCGCTTCCACCACCCAACCTCATCATCCTCATTAAAGTAGCCCTACTACGTATCAAGATTCAAAAGCACGCTCATATCTCTCTCCACCACATACACAAATGAGTGTGATCAATATTCATTCCTTTTGGCATGGTTGTCATTCCGCCACCCCAAAACACACACAGAGTACATGTAATATATATACACATATTACATGCAGATTATATCATCAATTTCGCATGCCTGCATTGCATTCGCAACCTTAATTAACATGCATATGTATTTTTTTAACATGCATGAATTTGTTGCATATAAAAGTAATATACACATCGATTGAATACGTACAATCGATATTGTCTTGTTTAGTAGATGCTGACTGACTTGTAACTTTTTCCGTTTCGATCAGGTACTCTTCATACTCGCCAGACTACACTTACCCTACGGTTTGTACAATCTTCTCCTTTTTCTATTATATTATATTATTACCTTAATTAACTTGTAAAAATGTTTCTCTTACCACTTACTTGTACCATCTCTTTAATAGAGATAGACTCACATGCGTACCTACCTCTATTAGAAAGATAATACAAATAATGGTATAAATAGATGGTAAGTGTAACACTACTCATTAATTTGCATTTTCATTTCTAAGCTCAAATAATTCCTCTAAAACATTATACCCATTTGGCTTTCTCATGTTCTCTTTCTTTAATCAAACATTAATCTATAGGCACGCACTTTACTCTTCCAACAGCGTCCATATTACGTAAGGAGTAAAAGGAAAGGGGACCAACCGACACATATGCATTGCATGTCTTGGCAGTTCCATGTATGCGATACCAAGTTGGCAAGTTGTTAAAAACAATTTAACTTCTTCAACTAATTCCCATCAACCAAACTTTTTTTTTTTCTTTCTTTGATTAACATACACCCGTGTTCCAACTTGGTAGTTGGGCTTTCACTATGATCTAGACCAAACAGCACACACAACAGAACAGGAAAGGCAACAAACAGGAAACGCGACCATATATGAAAGTAACTGGGAACCCATATGTACAGACTCCACAGCATTAGTTTCACGGCTTGCTGAGTGTTTACTGATATTAAAAAATAAAAAATAAAAAATTCTTTTTCTTTCTAGATACTAATACCAAGTAATTGCACTTGAATTTAATTAAGGTAATTTTCAATTAATTAACTAACTCCTAGAAGGTAGTGATGATTTTATTTCTGTTCAATGTGGTATATATGTTCAGAACTACTATGGTTTGTACGGAGGGGCAGCAGGCCAGTATCCTATGTACGGGACAAGCCCTGCAACTGGGATGGTGGCCGGAGCAGCAGCCGCGGCGGCTTTTTACCCTTATCTTTCATATGGATCAGAAGGGAATGGAGGAGCCGCAGCAGCTGCATATGGTAGCTCAGGTGTGCCGAACTATGCAACTGGTATCCAATACCCACACCAGCAGCAGCAGCAGCAGCTTTTTCAGTATTCGACCATGAATTCAAGTGGAGTTGGAGGCTACCAGCACTATGGTCCTCCCATTTCTCTTGCGCCCTCACCCGCCTTGCAATCACCAGGTAATTACTTGAATTTGATTTTTGTTAGATTGAGATGAGAGCAATTTCTTAACTTCTAAACTAGTTAATCTTGGTTGAGATAGATGGAGACGCTAATATCCTTGACAGTGTGTTTTGCTGTGCCACAGGCGTAACCGTGGCCCTTCCTGCACCAATCCCTCATCGCTAGTTCATCCCAAAGTGCGTGCATGCATGCATGGCTTCAATTATTCAAACTCGATTCCACCCTCATCAGCTGCATATGCTTCTGAGTTTTCGGCAACCTCTGGCCTAACCATGGTTCACTTCTCCATCTCTTCCTCCCTCTCTCGCCGTCTAACACACAATTAATTAGCCCAAGCAATTGGCATTTGGACTAATTAATTTGCACAAATACAAAGCCTCCCAAAGGGGCTACATGAAATCATTCCATCTCCACAATTGGCTGGGGTACGTGCATCTCATGCATACTCATGCATTTCATTTTCCCCTTGAAGAGTTCTTTTGAAAGCATTATTTTAAACACCAACTCAGGCTATTGGGTTTAGCCAAGTTGGAAAATAGTTTTTTTTTTTTTTTCCTCTAAAATTCTTAGCCCTGGAGGGGCTGAGGCAACAAAAGAAAAATGTAACTTTTGGCCCGGGAAGGCTAAAGAAATGCATAAAATGGTTTGCAAATATTGTAAATTCAACACAAATAGCAAGCCCTTCACTTTTGAAAAATTTCAATCCAAAAATGTTTTATCCCTCTATCTTCAGCTAATCAATCACCTCAAACAAACAAAGGCACGCAGTTTTAGGGGAAAAAAACATGGGCATGGAATGCCCCAATTGTTTTGGCTGTTAACATATAGTCTTAGGATTTTGAAACTAGCTAAGAACAGTCATGTCTCTATAAAGCTTTACCAAGTTTTTGTCACCTTTCACATAATGTGTCTAACCAACCAACCAACGATCGATCCTTTCCTTTAGGGTAAAGGGAAGAAAATCACAAACTCTAGTTCGTTTCATGTAAATTCATCGAGTGTGGCTAAACTATGGGAGTTTTAGCCCCATTTCACTAATTTTAGGAGGGATAGTTTTTAGCATTAGCTTTTAGCTTTTGCTAGTACATTAATCTCATCATCCTTTTGAGCACTCCATTAATGGATGTGGAGTTCAAAAGCAGCTGCATGTAATCCTTGGAAGATATTTTGGTTCCCTTGGGTTCTTCTCCACTAACGCACCAACCATGGTTAGGACATAGGTCAACATCATCTCATCACATCTCTCTCTCTCTCTCTCTCTCTCTCTCTCTCTCTGTTCATCTTCTACTTGGAAATGGACCTTGATGCTCTTTTGATTATATGTATAAGTCTATGCTTTGGATTGCAATTAGGGATCCTATTAAGGACAGTTAAGATTCATTCTCCATCGGTGCTGGTTGAGAATGGATATGCTACTCACTACTATATATGCTTTTGATTTGAGACTTCTATGTTTACTTCTGATGATGATATTATGAGACTTTTAATTACCTAATTCTTCTGAAGTTCAAAAATTTGGCAGTATTTACAGAGGGAATATTGGTGACTTCTCAAACTTTAATTAAACATGACCATTAATATGCCTTGAATTGATGGTAGTGCCAGTACATGCAATTAAAGTGAGAGATTTACTGTCTTTTTGAGTAATTGTATTAGTGACGTATTGTTACCAATTCACTCTTAACACGTATATCTTCTAATTACTTTTTTTTTTTGTCTCAAAAAACTTATTAGATTCTTAGTGAAATGTTTACTTCTTCTGCCAAGATATTGAAATAAAAATTGGGCCAATACAAACCCATGAATGGACACCGCCATACTTCGAGACATAAGATGCAACAACATGAGCAGCATGGTTGGATTCCCGATGGGCATACGTGAACGTTGCGGTTTGGAAGGTTTCAGCAAGATTCCACATGTCGTCAATGATAGCCTCCAAAGATGCATCAACTCCCGTTTCCTTATTGATCATCTACACGATTGTCTTTGCATCAGTTTCAATCTCTTGGATGCCTTCCTTTGCACACCCTCAATGCAGTAGCTTCAGCCATTGCATCAGAATGGAAGTACAGGTCTCCCGAGCCTCCTGCAGAGTGCAGCAGGCCGGCAAAGTCCCTTATAACCCATCCTACTTCACCTTTATGTGTTTGGGGATTCCAAGCAGCATCAAAATTCACCTTAAGTGTCCCAAACTCTGGTCTTTTTCATCTCACCTTCCTTCCTGCAAATTCCAGTTCATTGGTTCCATCCACTGCATCTGTGGTTGTTGTGCTCGCCCGTTGTGCTTCCTTGTATTCTATCACCCTTTCCTTCCAAATTTCCATTGATTCTACCGGTGATTTAAGTGTTCCTTTGAAAAACACCTCGTTCCAGCATTTCCATATTCTCCGAAGGCCAAAAACAAGTTCTTGCAGGATTTCATTTTGGTTTCAAATTGCATAGAGCCTGTTGCACAGATGAGTCCATGTAATGAAATCATTAGCCCTCCAAGGTAATTATTGATGTTATACATTTGGTCTATTAGAATATACTATGCCATCAACACATATTATAACAAGTGGAATAACAAAACTGTATGAAAATACGACGGTCACACTAAAATGTTTCTCACCTTGTTAGTTAGAGTCCAAACTATATATATATTAAAACCTCTTTAAAGTAATACTCTATATGGAATAACCTCCTTAAAGTCATAAAAAAATTTAAACTCAATTTGGGACCAGTTACGTATTGGAATAAACTTCATATTATAATAAAGTTACAGTTTTTCTTGATCTCGTCTTAAGGAAACACATATCCACATAGTTATAATTGTCAATGATTACAAAAATAGGCAATATTATAAATAAAACTTTAAGATATTAATTAATTGAAGTTTGAAGGAGCTCGATTGACGTTTAAGTCCTAGAGCAGCTTGTGATACCTTAAACTATGGCTATTCTCTAACCACTTCACAATATCTTTTTGCTCCAGTTGGGGTTTGATTCTTTTCTTGGTTTTTTTTTTTTTTTTTTTTTTTTTTTTTTTGGCACAACTCAATACGAATTTTTTGTTGAAAATTTTGAGTAGAAATTTCATTGTCATACATTGGTCATTCCTAAAAGGTTTCCTCACTTTATGAGGTTTTGTCTCTTATAGATAGTGATTGGAGTAATAGACCTTTGAGAATGAAATTGGGCTCAACCTTGGGGTTGAGCTTTGGAGTGTACTAATTAATTGATAATTAATTAATAATTAATATATAATTAATTATCAAAAGATTGGGGCTCTTGGGCTCTGAAAATTAAATTCTTTAATTAATTATTATTTTTTAATTAATTTCGAATTTAATTAAATTATTTTGAACAGACTCATCTTTTCAAATGAAGTCTGAAGCCAATGGAAAAACGCAGAGAGCATAACACCCCTCTAAAGAGATGTCACCTAACAGTTACATCTCATTCTCATACCTGTTGCGAATAGGCATAATCTCACTATATATACATCCATCTGCACGCATTTAGAACACATAAATTATCAAATTCTTCTTCTACATTCCTAAACATTCTTACTGAGAGAATCACACATAAATTCGCCAGAAGTTAAGTTTTCCGGTGTTGGAATTTTAATTTGATCGTTGAATCCTGGTGAAGCAGACGTCCGTGAAACTACAAGCACTGAGTAGAGACGAAATTTTTGTTTCAAGGACATTGCAGTAGGTAAGCCTCGATCTTCAAGTTGTTTGTTTTATATTTTTGTTTTGTTCATACTCTGTTAATTTCCTATTCACATTTATTATTTATTAGCATATATAATTTTATTACAGATTGTTGACATATATCCAACAATCTTGAAACAGAAATCATGGATCAACAATCTATGTCTATGAATGGCGCTGTGCCAAAATACTCTGAAAAGCCTAAGAAGTTCAAAGGGTTGGACAGTTAAATATAGAACATTCAAAGATATGATTAATTCCATGTTAAATAGTTTTGGGCTTCCACACAGTTTGTGGGGTGAAGCTTTACTTACTGCAAATACCATATTGAATAAGGTTCCTCTAAAGAAGATTGACAAGTCACCTTATGAACTATGGAAAGGACATAAACCCACTTATAAAACCCTCAAAGTGTGGGGTTGCTTAGCAAAGGTGCAAGTTCCATTACCAAAAAGAACGAAACTAGGACCTAAAACTATTGATTGCGTATTCATTGAATATGCAAAGACCTAAAACTATTGATTGCGTATTCATTAAATATGCAAATAATATTGCTGCTTATAGGTTCCTTGTTGTAAAATCATCGATTTCTGACATACATGTTAACACTATATTAGAATCAGCAGATGCAGAATTCTTTGAGGATATATTTCCTTACAAAAAAAAGGAGTCTGGTTCTAATACAAAAAGGGTTCATGATCATAGTCATGATGAAGCCTCTTCTTCTGGTGTCCAAGATGTGGAACCAAGAAGAGGGAAAAAAAAATCAAAGTTTCTAAAAACTTTGGACCAGATTTCATTACTTTCTTGTTCGAAAATGAACCTAGAACTTTTAAAGAAGCAATGATCTCTTCCGAGGATCCTTTATGGAAGGAAGCAATTAAAAGTGAAATGGAATCCATTATGGAAAATAACACATGGGAATTAGTTGATTTACCTCCCGGTAGTAAACTAATTGGTCATAAATGGATTTTCAAGAAGAAACTTAAGGCGGATGCAACCATTGATAAATTCAAGGCACGTTTAGTAGCCAAAGGTTATCGCCAAAAGGAAGGGTTGGACTATTTTGACACCTATTCTCCAGTTTCTCGCATAACGTCAATGAGGACATTAATGGCGATTGCGGCTGTATACAACTTTGATATACATCAAATGGATGTAAAAACAGCTTTTTAAAATGGAGAACTAGATGAAGAAATATACATGGAACAACCTGAAGGGTTCATGCTTAAAGGACAAAAAAGCAAAGTGTGCAAATTAGTTAAGTCATTATATGGACTTAAACAAGCACCAAAATAATGGCACGAGAAATTTGATCATACTTTGTTGACACATGGGTTCAAAATAAATGAATCTGATAAATGTGTCTACATTAAGAGTAATGATAAAACTTGCGTTATTGTCTGCTTGTATGTGGATGATATGCTCATAATGGGAAGCGATAAAGATGTAATAAACAAAACAAAGAAAATGTTGAATTCAAATTTTGACATGAAAGACTTAGGTCAAGCCGATGTCATTTTAGGAATTCAAATGAAGAGAAATAGTGAAGGGTATGTCCTTACACAATCCCATTATGCAGAAAAAATATTACTATGTCCTTACACAATCCTATTATGCAGAAAAAATACTACGAAGGTTTGGTCAATTTGACTGCAAACCTGTTACAACTCCTTTTGATGTTGGATGCAAGTTGGAGAAAAATAAAGGCAACGCCATATCTCAACTTGAATATTCTCAAGTAGTTGGAAATCTAATGTACTTGATGAATTCAACTAGGCCAGACTTAGCTTATGCAGTAAGTAGGCTTAGTAGATATACAAGTAATCCGACACAAGCGCATTGGGATGCTTTAGTAAGAGTGTTAAGGTATTTGAAAAATGCACTTAACTACGGATTACACTACACAAAGTATCCACCTATTGTAGAAGGCTTCAGTAATGCCAATTGGATTTCTGACGCTACAGAATCCAAGTCAACAAGTGGATATGTTTTTACCTTGGGAGGTGTAGTAATATCTTGAAAATCCTCTAAACAGAAATGTATAGCTCTTTCCACCATGGAGTCCGAGTTTATAGCTTTAGACATGATTGGCGACGAAGCCGAGTGGCTCAAACATTTTCTGGAGGATATTCCAGTGTGGCCAAAGCCTGCTATATGTATACATTGTGACAGTATGGCCGCGCAATTAAGGGCCAAAAGTCATGTATACAATGGCAAGTCGCTACACATCAGGCGTCGACACAATACTCTTAAGAAGTTGCTCTCCAATGGAATAATATCCATTGTTTATGTAATGTCAAAAGAAAATATAGCTGATCCTTTGACAAAAGGCCTACCAAGAGAGCAAATATTATTTACATCAAGGGGAATGGGTCTCAAGACAATTCAATGAATCTAACTGGGCAGAAACCTAACCTAGCTGATTGGAGATCCAATGGTCTAGGTTCAATAGGCAAACTGGTTGAGTTTGATTCAAAAGTTGAACACACAACTTACCTATTCTTATGATAAAATGTGTGTTGTTTGTTGAGTTTGAGGGGTTATGTTTTGTACATTTAATGACATTAATATCTTATTATCAAGAAGAATATGGCAGACTATTCTTAATTAATGTCACTTATATAGGAGTAAATGGGGCCACATTTATGAGAATTGAAATGGCTAAATTCTCTAAAGCTCTTACGAAATCCGGGATATGTTCAGGGCCAAAATGAACACAACCGTATGAATTGACGTGTGGCAAATGTGATATGTGTGTAGCATATTGTCTCAGTTTACTACTGTGATGAACAGTTCAAGATCTTCCACATCCACTGTGTCACTAAGTAAACCCGATATGTTTTCACTAGGGTAAGTTCAAGTCCAAAAGACACTTCACTCGATGCATATCATGTCTATTCTTTCTCAATTTTAGGCAGCCTAGTCATACATTTGCTTTCAAATGTGGGGTATTGTTGGAGTTTGAATGAAATTTCAACCCGAATGTGGGGTATTGTTGGAAATTTCGAGTAGAAATTTCATTGTCCCACATTGGCCATTCCTAAAAGGTTTCCTCACTTTATAAGGTTTTGTCTCTTATAGATAGTGATTGGAGTAATGGACCTTTGAGAATGAAATTGGGCTTAACCTTGGGGTTGGGCCTTGGGGTGTATTAGTTAATTGATAATTAATTAATAATTAATATATAATTAATTATCAAAAGATTGGGGCTCTTGGGCTCTGAAAATTAAATTCTTTAATTAATTATTATTTTTTAATTAATTTCGAATTTAATTAAATTATTTTGAAAAAACTCATCTTTTCAAATGAAGTCTGAAGTCAATGGAAAAACGCAGAAAGCACAGCACCCCTCTAAAGAGATGTCACCCAACAGTCACATCCCATTCTCATACCTCTTGCGAACAGGCATAATCCCACTATATATACATCCATTTGCAAGGCATTTAGAACACAGAAATTATCAAATTCTTCTTCTACATTCCTAAACCTTCTTACTGAGAGAATCACACATAAATTCACTAGAAGTTAAGTTTTCCGGTGCTGGAATTCTAACTTGATCGTTGAATCCTGGTGAAGCAGACGTCCGTGAAACTACAAGCACTGAGTAGGGACGAAATTTCTGTTTCAAGGACATTGCGGTACGCAAGCCTCGATCTTCAAGTTATCTGTTTTATATTTTTGTTTTGTTCATACTCTATTAATTTCCTATTCGCATTTATTATTTATTAGCATATATAATTTTATCACAGATTGTTGGCATATATCCAACATCTTTTCAGTTAACTGATTTTTTATGTTGACTTTGGTTGCCATGGCTAATTTGATAAAGGAGAAGAGAACTAAGCAGCCAACGCTATTCATGGTACTCAACAGGGGAACTCAACCCATACTGGTTTTTTCCTTATTTTTCTCTCAGACTAGCAGGTAGGAGGCCTGCATGCCCAGCATTCTAGCAGCCCATGAGGCCCTCGACCTCCTCATCTCTCTCAATCGCCGGCCTGATCCCCGTCAGATCCAAGAAGCCAGAAGACATGAGTCATGCGACTCACCTAACATTGTGCCCCAACGCCTCAATTTGAGGCTCTAGCTGCACAAGCTGCCTTTGGCTCTAGCCAAGCCAAGCAGCCCAAGTAGTGGTCCTTACCATAGCACCTTCACGGCTTATGCCGAGCCGACTCTTGGCCCTGCCAGCCAATGTGCCGCACCACCTCGACAGTTGCCTCGCGACAACACTATCTAAGCAGAAAACAAGGAAAATTAATTTTTTCTTACCTCGGTGCGGCGCGGAAAAGACAAAGAAAGCAACGAAAGACGATGCTTTGCACAGGCAAGATGTAGAAGATTGCTAGAGGAAGGGGAACAAATATCCTCTAAGCTCTCTCTCTCTTGTAGGGTAGAATAAATTGCTCTTCAAAGTTGATTTAATAACCCACTTAAGGTGGACTTAAATAGGCTTTGACAAAAATTTATTTCCCTTTCCTAGAAGGATCTAATTTCCTATTAAAAAGGGAATCTACATCAAAATAGGAAGCAGTCTTAAGTTTTCTACAGCAAGAAGATCTCTACACGTGCTGCCCTTTCCTGCGAGCAGCCCAACAGGTATGGGGCCATTTGTGGAGCCAAAAATAATCACAAGACGGCACGTGGATTTTTGGATAGAAGAGGACAAAAATACCCTTGAGGCATACTGGGATTCCTACACGCGAGCAGCGGTCAATCATCCATCAACCAAGTCAAAAGTGCCCAAAGAAGGTAACAAATTCAAAATTATTTCATCCTTCCTCATTCCATATTCTCTACAAAGCAATCATTCCATAACCTTCAAAACATTCCATAAAAATTATGTTAATTGGTTAATTAATGGATTTATTTCCTAATTAATCCATTAATCACCAATTAATTCACACATTATACCAATTAAATCTCCCATTATATCAATTAATCACCCATTACACAAACTATCACCCATTACACACCAAAAATACCCCAAACTATCACCAATTAAATCACACTATCACCCGGCCATGCTCTATATATTGAACCCCATTTTTCTCTAAAAAGCTAGGTCTTCACTCTTGCTAAAGTTCTCCAAAACTCTCAACACTTTTCTCTCTAAATTCTAACTTTGGCATCAGAGGTTCTTCGGCCAAAGCTGCCCCCCCCCCCCCAAATTCATCGTGGGCGCGTGAGGCTCGTTGCCTTGACCTAAGGTGTTATTTGTTTTGTAGGTGCAGTTTGTCCAAGATCAAGGAGGAAGAAATTTGCATCCACACTACGGGCAAGAGGAGAGTTTAATAATCAACAGAGCAATCCACCGTCTATATACATGGATAATTTTAATATGCGTAGAATCTGAATTGTTTAAATTAAATATAGGGATTTATATACAGATTTTATTCATCTATTCATCGTATAGGGGAACAAATTAATTAATAGGTAATTTTGTATAAAATCAATAAAAAGTTACAATATTAATAAATGTTTGAGAACAAATTAATTAATGAGTGATTTTGTATAAAATCAATAAAAAGTTGCAATATTAACAATATTTTTCTTGAGAGAATATATCAATAATATTTATGTTAATTATAAATACGTTCATGATGTATTGTGACACTTAAATGCATTTAAAATAAACAAAAATTACAAAATATGCCACCACAATTGGCACTAACTTCAACTGAACCCTTTTCGCATATATTTTATATTTTGAAATAGGTCAATATAGATCTAGACACTGTGTTGCAAAAATCGTACACATGACATGTGACGAGTTATCAAGAGGGGCACGTGTCAACACTTGGCGGTAAGTAATTAAGGAATTATCTTTCTAATTCTTTAATTTAACTCAATCAATTTAATTGATTTAAAATGCCAAATTAAGGATCAAAGGTTATTGATTTTATTTGATTTAAATCAAACATTATTTGATTAAATCAAAGATTTTTATGAAGTCAAATCACGAAACAAGCCTATCAAGTCTTGTTTCTTTCGTCAATTAATCAAGACCAAATCAACCCTCAGTCAAGACTTGGAGAGCCTATAAATACGTGGCTCTAAGACAAAAGAAAGACCCTCTTAGAGAAATTCATCCTCACACCCACTAAACCCCCAAACACTTTCACAACTTAGAAGATTCAAAAAGCTCTCTGCATGCTTTGTCACACTTGTGAAGAACCAAGCACCCCTACACGTGCCACTTCCTCCATCACCACAAGCCAAAACCTTGAGGTGTTCATTAATTCGAGATCAAGTCACCACGACCCTCAGATCAACAAAACACACACTTTTCACCTAGGAGATCGAATCAGTGGATTCAAAGCTGTAACAGAAATTATAACCCTAATTTTACATTGATACAATCATTTACTTTGTACACACATTCTTGTTTGATTTGTCATAGGAATTTCACGTTTACAACTTTCATAGAATTTGCTTCACCAGTGCGGATAATGTTATTTTAATGTTTTGTTTTGTTTTTGTTTGTTTGTGTCAAACGATAGATTTTGTTAGATTAGATGTTAAATTAGCTACCAACTGAGTTTGAAACCATGCCGTCATGCAAAGGCTCAACACCTTTCCACCATTGTGGTAAAGGGCTACTTGCTTATTTTAATGGTTTCAATGAGATGATTTAGAACAGCTTCTGTATTCATTTCAACTATCTTTCTTTCAGTGCTTGTTTTATTTTCTTTTCTTGACTGTGTTTATCATCTCATGGAGTGTTTTTTCGAAGCTTAGAACCTTAATCAATATGCAAGTGAAAGGCAAAAGTTCTATATTACAGGTTAATTGTGATTCATTCTTAATAATCCTATGCATGATAGTTAATAAATAATCTGCTATTTGCATGGTAGTTGATAAATATTTTTATAATTAAACTGTGTATTTCTTAGCTTAATTATAAATTAAGGGTGGTTGAAAATTATATATTCATGCATGCAGTGGCAAAGCCAAGAATAAATGAGGGGAGGGGCAAAATTTAAAAGCGTTAATAAAAAAAAGATAGACAATTAAATCCTTTTACATGTTAGACAAAATCAATGTCGTTTACAATGTATCAATAGAAAGAAATATAGTTACAATTATGTGGACAAGGTTTCAAGTCATAAAAGCTTGGCATAATAGGTTCATTATTAATAAAAGCAAAAACATCTCTTTCAATGTGAAAAACCAAGCTATCACTCAACAATGGATTTCCATTTTGCTACGCAGGTGTTTTAAACTATTCATATCACTGTTTCTTATAGTTTTGTTCCATTACGTAACTTTATAATGGGAAAAAATATAAAAAAACTTAGACTCTTAATTTTATGGTATAGTCTACTATATGACTAATAACTAATTAAACTAACAACTTAATTAATCAATATCAATAATCACATAAATTATTTTATAATCATATAAGCTATTCAATGATCATTAATTCAATTCATCAATAATAAACCATTTCATTCATCAATAATCATATAATTCATATCAATAATTAATGATCAATACCATAAGCAATAATTCCATATCAATTAACCACACTTCATATTAAATTATCAATTAGGAATTTAAACTAAAAAAAACTAGAAATTTAACTTAAAAATTGGCTTTAAAATCCATATCAATTAACCACACTTCATATTAAATTATCAATTAGGAATTTAAACTAAAAAAAACTAGAAATTTAACTTAAAAATTGGCTTTAAAATCCGGCTTTGAAGCAGAAGCTGCTGACTTGGTTTGGAACTGGAAGTTGCTTGCTAAGGCTTGACTTGAAGGTTGTAAAGGAAGGGGTAATTTGGACATAATAACTGATTTGGGTGAGGGGATTGGGAATTTGGGATTGGGAGAATGAAGGATTAATGGGGCCGAGTGGTCCCCATATTGTATTATATATTTTTTTATATTGAAAAAACCACGCTGGGGTTAGTGGGTGGTCCCCATATTGTATTTTATAGTTTTTTTCATTAAATCAAACGACGTCGTCCTTCCTTTCGTTTTGGGCCTGAACTTTTCAGAAAAAAAGAAGAAAAAAAAAAAAGAAAGAGCCACCGCACACAGCAGCAGCAGCAAAAAACATAACCCTCACTTGCAAATTTTCCGACGGACCAGAGGGGCAGCTACTCACTTCTGGCTTCATTTCCGGCGAGAGGAGGGGCGTTCGCCCCTCCTTGCTCCTCTGTAGCTTCGCCACTGCATGCATGTGTTTTTCTTTCTTCCTAGCTTTCAATCTGTTATCTGAGGTTTCAATTTTATTCACCTGATATTCAAAAGGACTACGAATAATAAACCAGACGGTAGAAGAACATCTTGTGGCAATGAAGAAAAAAGGAGAGGGAAGTACTGAACAACAATGTGGAAATATTTTTCATGTTTAACATGACTATGAAAATGGCTTAATATATTCCACAAACACCTTTTTTGTGACATCCCACATCGCCCAGGGGAGTGATCCTTAAATGTATATTCCCATCCTTACCTAGCACGAGGCCTTTTGGGAGCTCACTGGCTTCGGGTTCCATGGGAACTCCGAAGTTAAGCGAGTAGCGCGCGAGAGCACTCCCAGGATGGGTGACCCATCGGGAAGTTCTCGTGTAAGTTCCCAGAAACAAAACCGTGAAGGCGTGGTCGGGGCCCAAAGCGGACAATATCGTGCTACGGTTGTGGAGCGGGCCCGGGAAGTGATCCGCCCCGGGCCGGGATGTGACATTTTTTTTTTTGTTTCTTATTGAACATAAAGATGTAAATAGATTTTGCTATGGATGTCAATAGATTTTAATATTTGAATATCGGATTACGAACAAACGAGACTACAAAATAATAAGAAAATTATTAATAAACAAAAATGCTGGAACTGTTATAAAACTCCAAGAGGCTACATTGTCAATGACTTATTCCACGGAGCTACGAAGCATTATGTTTATAGCGAACAAACCTAACCCTAATACTAACAGGCTAGGCCCACTAAACTTATAAGAAAACCCAAACAATATAATACCTAAAATACTAATATTCCAACACCCCCCCCCCCCCGGGTCAAACTCATGTTGGTATACGACATGGGTTTGCAAACAAACAGATATGGACTGGTAGACATGCAAACTTGACTTGACTGGCGAACTTGGCTTTGTGAACTGGCGAACTGATTTTAATTCCGACCGGCTAGTATTGAGAGTATGAAAAGAACCCGTCACTAAACGGACGAGATTTCCATATCTTAATTGTAACTACGAACAAACAAAAACAAAGTACTACCACTCGAGTGGTCCAAATCCAAACACTCGAGTGATGTCACAAAATCAATTCCAAACAGGCCAACCAACAATTCATGCGGGCGTAAAACAAACATAACCATATATATATATATATTTTTTTTTTTCTTTGCCCGTGTGGGCCTAAAAACCTTTCAACCTTTTCCTTTTTTTTGTTTTTTGTTTTTGTTTTTTTCTTCCTTCTTGTTCTTTTATATTCTATAAACAGTATACCAACAAACAAGTAGGAATCAGGTCAAACTGGTGGTGCAACAGCGATGAAAAAGAATGGGCACCAACAGGATTTCAAGCAGATACGGTGGTCAGCGTTGGTTGGGTTCGTCAGGCAGGTGGTTCCAGGTGGCAACGAGATGGTGATGGTCTGGTACGATGATCAAGCGGCTATGGGGTAGAGGGTTGGTCAGGCAGTTAGTAGCGATGTTGATTCTGGTGGGCATGATGGCGGGTTTGATGCAAGTTGATGGGTTCAACAACTCTAGTCAGGTAGGTGCTGTTCTGGGCTTCACAGTGGTTCAGGTGGACGGCAAGATGATATGCAGTAGCAGTGGCTTTTTGGCTCGTATTAGAGTATGAGTATGATTCTTACATGTCTTGGGATGATTAACATTATCATTAAGAAGTCTTAGTTATGTCAGCTAAAGTAAATCCTGTTGTGATTGGGATATTGAGAACTCTTGTATTTACACAAGTACAAAACTCATTCTGGTATGAGGAATGATATTCCTTATTTGATTGTGATAGGGCAATCTGTGGATTGGTATAAAAACACAAGCCACTGTTGTCACAAACAATGCTCTTACTTTCGAACCAATAACCTATTCTTGGGAGAACATTGAGGTTTGCAGAGAAGATAAGGTTGTGTGCAAGGAGAGTGATGGCTTTTACCTCAATGAACATGTCTACAAGTTAGTTCTCTGTCATATGTGGTTTATCCTTTGTTCTTCATATGCAAATCAATACTGTAATTTAATTGCTCGATCTTTTGGTTATTGGGGGAGACTTATAATGTTTTAGTTGTCTCGATTTCACTCTTACATGTGTTATCAGAGCCTACCAAATCTTGTGATTAAATTCAATTGATAAAACACTTTAGTTACGAAGTTTTTTCAAACTAGAATGGAAGAACAAATCTGTAATAAAACAATCATTAAATAAACGACGTCATTTTTCAGCATTTTTTAAGAAATTTTTGACCGTTGGGATATAAAGGGTTAGGACTAGGGTTTTCTTAAAAAAATTTAAAATTTTGACCGTTACTGGCCTAAGGGAAAGGTGAACCTTTCCAGAATGCTACTTCTGTGTTTTCTCATTGGGTTCTAAGTTAAGATTCAGGCAAATGCTTTAGCAAACACTATTTTCATGGATTCATGTTTCAATAATTAAAATGCCGTTGCATGCTCTCAATGTGACGACCTATCCCAAATTATTATATATATTTTCTCCCCTAGTGTGTAAAGTGATGAAATTGTCCTAGTTGGCTTAGTGACGTGGATGTACATATGTAGTTTTAAATTAATTTCCTCGCTATTGTAATTAGATTGTACTCGACGTCACGAGTGCGTTGACGCAAGTTAGGGCCGAATCGGAGTTGTAACAAGGAAGTTACGAACGTATAGAACGTAAACCGACCAAAATAAGAAACCAATCACCATAATTCCTATTTCCTTGGACCCAATTAGGTATTTGGGCTATTATCTCATCTGGACCAATCAAAATTAGTCATCTCTCTCCCTTTCTCACGGCAGCCCAATCAGGGCTTAATATTTTCTTCTTCTGCCAATTAGGAGGACACACACATGTTAAGTGACTTCGACTGCCATACTATTTTATATTGGTTTCACACCTGGCTTACACTTACTCTTGTTGAGATATTGTGACATGCCATACTTCAATTTTTACTGCTCTTGTGCATTCATTTTTCCTACCTACGTAGTAATATTTTCTAGAAATTATATGGGTTTTACGGAGAGGGATTATTATGTTCGTAAAGATAAATGTGTTTTTAAACGCTTTGTTTTTGCCCACTCACCCTTCTGATTTGTGCCCTTCCAGGTTCTAGGTAGCTGTTCGTCTTTGGTGGCTCACAAGGACTACATGGCGGTTCTGACGTTTCCATAAATAAAAGTAGGGATCTTCTCCCTATTTGTATAATTAGTACTTAGTTAGTTCGATTGCACTTTCATTTTACCTATGATCTGATATGTGTGGATCTTATATTTGATAACTTTCACACACTTACATAGTATCTCTATTTGAATAAGTTTAGTTTTGGTTTTTAATTATTGACATTTCTTTTATTAGTATCACTTCTGTTGCGCACTTGGCTACGTCACTCTCACGTGATGGCCAACATTTCTCAATTCCGGTCGGGGTATGTCAGTTTGGTATCAGAGTAAGGTTGGGCAGTCCTATAGTTTTTCTAAAGTCCTAATCATTTTGATCTCTTATGTCAGAACCATGTCGCCTCGTAGATAGCCACGTACTTCCTCTGAGACTAATTTTCTAGATATTGGACAACTTGGTGAAGCTATTGCTAGTGCTATTCAGTCCTCACTTTGTCCTCCCTAGAAGACCCCCCTTGGAGACTGTAAATAACTTGAATCTAAATGATTTCTTTGGTAATGAGAGGTCCTAGGGAGCTGAGTGTTGGCTCGACCATGTTGAGAAAACCTTTCGGGTGATGCAATGACGAGGAAATCTTTCAGAGGATAGATGGGTCGAGACATCCACTTGGTTCTTGCGTTTGGAGACTACATCATGGTGGAAACAGGAATCCTTTCAGCTGTCAGCGGACGATGCCATAAATGGGAAGGTTTTCAAGCATCTATTTCAAAAGAGATTTATACCTCTAGAGTATTTGGATCATAAGAGGGATGAATTCTCAGAACTGAAGCAAGGGAAAATGTCAGCCACTGAGTATCATCGAAAGTTCACTGATTTGTCCCGATATTCTCTAGAGATTGTTGCAAATCCTGTTGAGATGCTCCGACGTTTTAAGAAGGGTACTAGTAAGAAGTTGTGTTCTATGGCGACTTTGACTCCCTGTTCCACATATCAAGAGTTTTTCAAGGTATTACTTCGGGTTGAGGACTCTGAGAATGCTCTGGATGATAGTGATGAGGAGGAAGAAAAAGGTAATGCTTAGAAAAATAATACTAATAAAGATAAAGGGCAACCCTCATACGGTCCTTGTAAAATACATAATTTTAAGCGAAGTGGCAACAGTTCTGGTTCATCTAATGGTGGTTTGAATTCTGCTACGCCGCAGAGGGGTGGCAAGTTCACAGGTGGTTCCTGATTCCAGAGGCAAAGAGAATCCTAATAGTTATGGTGCTCCACTTTGTCGTAGGTGTAATAATCGTCATTTTGAGGAGTGTAGACAAGGTGGTAGTGGTAGATGTTTCACTTGTGGTCTGATGGGGCATAAGGCTAACCAGTGTTTGCAGAATCAATAGAAACCTCAGCCCCCTGCATTACCACCAGCTATACCTCTTAAGCAGATTCTGGGGCCTAGTGGCTATACTCTGACAGGCTATGGTGGTCCTTACTGATGAGTCCATATTATATCATATATTTTATCCTAATCTTAATATTAATTTATTGGTTATTTTGGTAGAATTTTGATACTTTGGATTAGATTTTCAATGTAGGACATTCAACTTCCTCTGAAGCAAAAAGTGATCAAACGGATGAATTTTGGAGTGATTCCAATTGGAGGATGTTGGTGTACCTTTCAAGATGATTGTTTTTTCTACTAGGCCGTTTGACCGTGGCGATGAAATTAAGGCCCAGTGCACATCTTTCCCAAATTGACGTTTTTAGACGTTTTGAGTATTTTGGAGGTTAAGATGGCATATTTTGAGGAAGATTCCTTCTGAGGATTTGTAAGGGACATCTTCAGCTTTCAAAAGAGACCTTTTAGGACCAAATCAGAGTTGATTTGGTCGGCCAAAAGTATGATTTTCTGAGAACTCCAAATTCTGGTTCAAATAGGAAACCTTTTATTTTCTGTTTTATGATTTAATTATGTTTCCTAGTTTTATTCTAAGACATTTTCAAGGTAGGGTTTTATTTTCTAGTAGTATAAATAAGGCTTGTTAGCCATTAGGGCTTTTGATGCAACATTGGAGGAGAACGCACGCACAACTCTAGAGGGTTTTTGAAGTTTATTTTCTAGGTGTTTTCTATTTTTTTCTATTTCAATAAAATTCCTTTTGTTTTATGGTTGTTCATAACTAATTTCCATTTACTAGGGCAATGCCTTGAGCCTTAGCATGAATATGTAGTTTTTATTTAATTGCTTATGATTATACATGCATGCTTTGAATTATTAATCACTGTGCTTTAAATTGTCTCTATATCTTAATGCTTAGCTACCATTATGATATTTAGATAAGTAGTTGGATGCAATTCGGTCGAAATGCCACCGAGGAATTGAGTATTGCTTCTTGTGATTGATACTTGTAATTTCACCTAGGCGAATGCCACGTCTTAGGGGTTGCATGGTTTTTCAAAGGGTTTTCACAAAGCGTAATGAGTCATGCATGTTTATATTTGATCTGAATGCCATAGACGGATTGCATGTTTGATATAGGTTCTAGCTTGAATGCCATAAGTAGAATATGCATAAAGAAAACCTAACCTTCAAAGTTGCATGTGTAATTCATAAGTAATTGGTAAATCTACATAGGATTGTTAAGGGGACGGCGTAACCCTAGGCTTTTACAATTTGGTTTTCAAAATGTTTTCGTTTGTTTTCTTTACTTTGCTAATTTCTTTATTCATTTTAATTAAATTCGTTTTTATTATTCTTAAATTCAAAATAGACCTTTTCCAATCTTTGCTTTCAAATAATTAGCTAAGAATTAATTTACATAAATTATTCATTCAATCCCTGCGGAAAACGACCTTGTTTGAGCCGTTCATAGTACAACTACCTTATTCTCTTGCAAGTATTTTTAAGTGTTTTTTTTATCCCTGCTTTTGCAGATGGTAAAATTCCTATCACTTACCATTATCAGGGAGATGTAGATCTGTATTCCGGGGGAGCATACCAGTATCCAGCTGATCCATATTATCAGGGTAGTTATCCACAGTATCAGGGAGGCTATACGCCGTATACGCCATATCAGGGCGGTGGACCATAGTGGTATAATGGAGGATAGTCCCAGAACCTTGATGTTGCCTTTAGTAGTGCTGGTTTGTCGAGGCAGCCTAATCAACCTAGTCAGGGACGAGGTAATCAAGGAAATAGAGGTCGTGGAGGTTGACAGCAAGCGCAAGGCTGTGTTCATCACATCACTCTACAAGATGCTCAAAGCAATCCTGATCTGATTATGGGTACGTTAAATATTTTTGGTCATTTTACTAGAGTATTGATTGATTCAGGTGCCACACATTCTGTTATTTCTCATATATTTGCTCAAAAGACTCAACCACACCCTACTCCCCTCGGTTATGAGTTGAAGTTTTCCATGCCTAGAGGCGAGACTTGTTATGTTAGCTGGGAGTATCAGAGATGTCTTGTTCTTGTTGAGGATGTCATCATGCCAGCTAATCTTCTTCCTCTGGATATTGTCGATTTCAATGTTATTGCTAAGTTGGATTGCTATGAGAAGGTTGTCACTTTCCATCGGTTGGGCTTGCTTGTGGTCACATTTGTTGGTCATCGTTGTGGATTAAGACATGCCATGATCTCAGCCATGAGAGAGAAACGATTGTTGAGGAAAGAATGTCAGGGTTATCTAGCTCATGTGGTGCTAAATGAGGATACTTCTACTCGTATGGAGGATGTTCAGGTAATCAGGCATTTTCCTAATGTTTTTCCTGATGATTTATCTGGACTACCACTAGATCGTGTGGTGGAATTCGCTATAGATTTAATTCCAGTACATATCCTATTTCTTTAACCCCTTATCGAATGGCTCCTACTGAGTTAAGAAAATTGAAAACCCAATTACAAGAGCTTGTTGATAAAGGTTTCATCCAGCCAAGTACTTCGCCATGGATAGCTCCAATTTTGTTATGTGAAAGAAAGACGAAACTCTGAGGCTATGTATTGACTTTTGATAGTTGAACTGGGTGACGATTAAAAACCGTTATTCGTTGCCTCGTATTGATGACTTTTTTTTACCAGCTTCAGGGTGCCTGTGTATTCTCAAAGATTGATTTAAGATCAGGGTACTATCAGTAAAAGATCAAGCATGATGATGTCCCAAAGATAGCATTTTGAACTCGTCATGGTCATTACGAGTTTCGGGTGATGCCATTCAGGTTAACTAATGGTCCAGCAGCCTTTATGGACCTGATAAATCGGGTATTTCATCCGTATCTTGACATTCTTTATTGTCTTCATTGATGATAATTTGGTATATTCTAAACTAAGGCGAAGTATACTAGACATCTCACTCTAGTTCTGAAGAAGTTAAAGGAAAATCAGTTGTATGCAAAATTTCGTAAATGTCAATTTTGGCTGCATCAAGTGGTGTTCTTAGGACATGTGATATCAGCCCAGGGTATTCTTGTAGACCCTCATAAGGTAGCTTCAGTAGAGAATTAGGAACAACCTCGTACTGTCACGGAAGTACGAAGTTTTCTTAGTCTAACCGGCTATTATCGACGTTTTATGAAAGATTTCTCAGCTATAACTCTGCCATTGACGAGGTTAACCCGGAAATGAGTTAAGTTTGAGTGGGATGATGATTGCAAGAAAAATTTTTAATCAGTTGAAGTATTGTCTCACTCTTGCACCTGTGTTGGCACTTCCGAATGACAGTGGAAATTTCGAGATTTATAGTGATGCTTCTTTGAATGGTTTGGGTTGTGTACTAATGCAGCATGGTAGAGTGATCACATATGCCTTGTAACAATTAAAGCCCCATGAAAGGAATTATCCCATTCATGATCTTGAGTTAGCCGCTATTATCTTTGCATTGAAAATCTGGAGGCATTATTTGTATGGGGAAACGTGTTGGATCTTCACCGACCATAAAAGTCTCAAATATATTTTTACTCAAAAAGATCTTAATCTTAGACAATGGAGACGGATTGAGTTGCTCAGTGATTATGACTGCACGATTGAGTATCATTCTAGTCGTGCAAACTCTGTAGTTGATGCTTTAAGCAGGAAATCAGGGTCAACTCAACACACTTTATGCACACAGTGTTCCACTCTTGACTAAATTGCGATCTACTGGAGTCACATTAGGTGAAGATTACCAAAGAGCTCTACTTGCTAATTTTCAATTTAGGCCAATTTTGGTAGATTGTGTACTCGAAGCTCAAGTAAATGATCTGGAATCTCAGGAGTTAATACAAGCAGTGTTTAGTGGGGAAAAGAAAGACCTCAGGGTTTGGAGACCTGATGGTATGTTTATGTAGGGTGATCGGAAGTATGTACCAGACATAGCAGAACTAAAGAAAGAGATACTTGATGAGGCACATGTTTCAGCATATGCAATGCATCTTGGGAGTACCAAAATGTATCATACTATCTGAACTTTCTATTATTGGCCTAGTATGAAAAAAGAAATTGCTGAGTATGTGAGTCATTGTGCAATTTGTCAGCAAGTCAAGGTAGAGAGGAAAAAACCTTTTGGGTTATTACAGCCACTTCCCGTACGTCAGTGGAAATGGGAAGATACTACTATGGATTTCGTGTACAAGTTACCTCGTATGTGGAATGGTTATGATGGTATTTGGGTGATAGTTGATCGACTCCACAAGTCATCACACTTCATACCCGTTTGGGAAAATTACTTGTTGAGTTAGTTGGCAGAATGGTTCATTTCAGAAATTGTCAAATATCATGGTGTTCCGGTGAGAATCATTTCTAATCGGGATCCCAGGTTCACTTCTAAATTTTGGGTAGCTTTCCAGAAGCCCTCGGTTTGAGATTGCTTTACAGCACGACTTATCATCCTCAGATGGATGGACAATTTGAAAGAACCATTCAGACGCTAGAAGATATGTTGAGATCCTTAATGTTGCAGTTTTGGGACGCTTGGCATAAGCGTTTAGCTTTGATCGAGTTTGCTTATAATAACAGCTATCATTCTAGAATTGACATGTCACCATTTGAGGCGTTTTATGGTAAACCATGTCGTACCCCGTTACGTTGGTCTGAAGTTAGCGAAATAGTGTTGGTGGGCCCGAAGATTGTGGATGAGACTACACAGAATATTCAGGTGATTAAAGCTAACCTAAAAGCGACCCAGGATCGACAGAAGCCGATAAACATGCCACTGACAGAGTATATAAAGTTGGAGATTGGGTATTCCTAAAGTTATCTTTGTGAAAAGACATGGTATGGGTCGGTAAGAAAGGTAAGTTAAGTCCTTGGTATATTGGACCGTATCATATCACCAAGTGAGTTGGTGAAGTTGCTTATAGGCTTGAGCTACCTCCAGAGTTATCAAAGGTACATGACGTTTTCCATGTGTCTATGCTTTGTCACTATGTCTCTAATCCATCACATGTAATTCCTCTTCAGCCATTAGAGATTAACCCAGACTTGACTTACACTGAAGAGCCGATGATGATTTTAGATTGGAAAGACAATGTTCTTCGGAACAAGACCGCTTTTTGGTGAAAGTTTTATGGAGGAAGCATTCAGTCGAAGAGGCCACCTGGGAAACTAAAGAGCGTATGTGGGATTTGTATCCACGTTTGTTTTAAGGTTATTGATGCATTGTTGATGTGTAGGAATTTCGGGGATGAAATTTTCTTAAGAAGGGTAGACTGTGACGACCTGTCCTAAATTATTATATATATTTTCTCCCCTAGTGTGTAAAGGGACGGTATTGCCCTTTTGGCTTAGTGACGTGGATGTACATAAGTAGTTTTAAATTAATTTCCTCACTATCGTAATTAGATTTTACTCGACGTCACGAGCGTGTTGACGTGAGTTAAGGCCGAATCAGAGTCTTAACAAGGAAGTTACGAACGTGTAGAACGTAAACCGACCAAAATAAGAAACCAATCACCATAATTCCTATTTCCTTGGACCTTAATTAGGTATTTGGGCTATTATCTCATCTGGACCAATCAAAATTAGTCCTCTCTCTCTCTCACGGCAGCCTAATCAGGGCTTAATATTTTCTTCTTCTGCCAATCAGGAAGACACATACACATACATGCACACATGCACATACACACTCTCTCTCCCCTATTCTTGAGCCTTCTCTTTCCTTCTTCTCTCTACACCGTGACACCCACATACATCATCATCATCAAACTTTCACAAATCAAGTATTTGGAAACCACCATCATTCTCATCTTGACCTCATGAGCTCAACCATACCCTTAGCTTATTGAACGAACGACAGGAATGTGAGAAAACATAAGCTCCGGCAAGGAGTCAAGTTTGCTCCGACGCGATCCCGGCGTGGTTTCAAGATTTTAAGGCTTGGAAAGGTATTCATCCAACTTTCCTAACCCTTTGAAGTAGTTTTGGAGTAAAGTGGACGTTGGTATAGGCAAGTTTAGAAGGTTGTAGAGTTGGCCGGAAGTATCGAGGGAATCTCCGACCGTAATCCGTTGGATTTTTGAACTTTTATTAGGTACAAATATGTTCTACTCTTCAAGAGCTTCAAATCCATATAAATTTCATGGATTTTGGTTGAGAAATGACAAAGTTATAAGCTTTAGAAAATTTTCCAAAAACCAGCGAGTGTAGACTGCGGCGGACAACGGAGATCGGTGGAGTGATCGGAGAAGAAAGGGAATATTCCGTTAAAGTTAACGGAATATTCTAACGGTGTTAGGTACCATCAGTTACATCTAACGGAATATTCCTAGCAGTGTCAGTCACACGGACGGTACGTGCCTGCGCGTGGCCGGCGCATGAAGGCACGTCCGGTGTCCAAAATATTTTCTAAAAATATAGGGGTGTTCGTGTTGTCTAGTATATCACGTTGGTATATTTAAACACCCCATTTGAGCAACGTATGAGGAATTAATCTTAGGCTTTGTTTATATGCTATCGAATTAACGTTAAATTAGTTATTTCGCATATAGGTGAAGGGTGAGACGTACCCTGAGGATGAGCGTAGACAAGTGAGGTTAGGGGGCTACGATCCTACTACTTATCAGTGAGTGGGCATATGTTATATATATATCTATATATATGCTTTACAATTTCCAAAAAACGTTTTTAAATGAATTTATGCCTTGTATGCCATGTCTATACCGCTTATTACTATATTGTTGCATTAGTGTGAATTGTGAATTATACTATTTGATGTTGCAGAGGCTCAGGTAAGCTTCAGGTGAGTTAACATGTGATTGGTCTTGTTGCATTGCATATTGCTATGTGATAGGGATTTTACCACCTAGAAAAGTAGGGATAAAAACATATAAAAATACTTGCAAGAGAACAAGGTAGTTGTAGTATAAACGACTCAAGTAAGGTCGTTTTCCACATGAATTGAATGAATAATTTATGTAAATATCATATCTTAATTAATTATTTGAAAACAAAGATTGGAAGAGGTTGGTTTTGAATTTTAAAATAATAAAAACGAATTTAATTAAAAAGGTTAAAGAAATTAGCAAAGTAAAGCAAACAAAGGAATACGTTTTGAAAACCAAATTGTAAAAGCCTAGGGTTCCGCCGTCCCCTTAACAATCCTACATAGTTCTTCTAATTCCTTATGAATTACACATGCATATTTTGAAGGTTAGTTTTCCTAAAGTATGCCCTACTTGGAACCCCCAACATAGAACGTATATCTAACATGCAACCTGTCCGTCATGTCCAAATCGAATGTGAACATGTAAGACTCATTAAGTTTTGTGAAAACCTTTGAAAAAACATGTACTTCTAAGACATGTTGTCCATCCTAAGTAGTTACACATGTTAACCACAAGAAGCCTTAGTTAATTTTAGGGACAGCCCTCTGCCAAAATTGCATCCAATTACTTATCTAAACATCCTAATGGTAGCTAAGTATTAAGATATAGAGACAGTTTAAAGCACAATGATTAATAATTCAAAGTATGCATGTATAATATCATAAGCAATTAATTAAAAACTACATATTCATGCTAAGGCTCAAGGCATCGCCCTAGCAAACGAAACTAGTTACTAACTGTTTGGGCCCAAAATAATATTATTGGGCCAAGCGTAGGTTTGTGTTCGGCCCAAACCTTCTTCAAATGTATTATGGGCTATCTGGTGGTCCTAAGCTGCTCAGTTAAGGCAGTTGAGTCCTACTGCAAGAATGAGTTATTTGGATAAGAGCAGATGGGTCGAAGTCCTAGTACAATAAGGGGTCCTAATACAATGAGGATTCTTGGCCGGAAATGAATACAGCCTGAAAAAGGGGTGAGTTCAAAGTCCTAATAGGAGTAGGATTGGTCGAGATAAGGTTGGATCAGAATGAGAAGTCCTAGTCCGAATATGGTTTCAACTCGATCTTAAGAAGGGTTTGTTGCTATAAATAGATAGCAAAATGCATCATTCAAAGCCCCTCCAATTCAGCACACAACTGCCCTGCGCAAACCTCTCAAACATCTTAAGATTTTTTATTTTCTTTTTTCGCTGACACACCTTCAGTTTAAATAAACAGCACTATGAAGGTAACTGGCGAACATCTTCAGTTTGGATAAACAGTACTGTTGCCATAGAATCAGTCGACCGAGGAGCATCTTCAGTTTAGATAAACAACACTGCATCGAGGCTAACTGGTTACTTATCCAAGTCTCGGTCGAGAAGGGTTTTCGAATCCTTATTGGCAGAGGTCATCTTATTAGCCTTCTCGGCGAGGTAAAGTGTTACAAGTTACAACATTCGGCACATTGAATGCTGAATGATTTTATGATTAGCTACTCACAAGTGAGTTTCAGAGTTCGGCAGTCTGACGGCTGAACAACATTTACCATCAAGACATACATTTCCTTTGAGTACTTGTGTCCATATAGTCTGGGGTTGATTCGACGTGCTTATACTTTTACGAATATAATCACTGTGACCGAATCCGGCGCCGACGATTCATGAACTTTGCAGAACTAGCAGCTTTGTCTTCAGGCTCGAGAACCTGAGGGCCGAGACTTGTTTCTTCCTCGGCCACAATCGCAAGATCAAGAAATCAGCAACGTGCTCAACACAACATCAACAAATTGTACTCCTAGGCCAAGCTCGGCCGACGAGTTGTTACGCCTGCATCAATCGAAAGACGTAGTTAGCTCGTTAGTTACTCGGCCTACACGCCATGTAGGCTTGGTAGTTTTTAGGGTCAACATTTTGGCACGTGCAGTAGGACACAGTGCTAAAGCTTTGGAGTTCATGACCATTGAGACACGGTCGGTAAAAAAGAAAATAGTCATGGGAAAGTTAACGACCAACTTGCCAACTCAGGGTCTTGGACAAGATTTGCCACAGGTACAAAATCCCCTCATTAATGTAACACCCGAGGTTGCAAGTGCGACACACCAAGAAAAGGAAGTTTGCCTCGGCAGCCAACCTCGCAACGCAGAAATTCCCAACAAAATCGCAGGCATTTTAATCGAAGGAATAGTGGAAGACTGCGACAAAGATGGTGGGGAAGGTTTTGATCCCCCGACTAGGTCGTTTCTTCGAAGACGACTTGATGAGCAATCTCAGCAGGTTAAATAGTCGGTTGGCCAAAAAATGAACTTGCTTGAAGTAATACAAAGTAATGGTGATACACATACTAGATTTCTTGAACTATTGGTCAGTAAAGCCTTCGAAGATGGACATGTCGGTTAACCTCGACCACTTCCATTTAAGAGTGTTCCACTGCAAGCCGAGACAGGATCTGCTTGGCTCCAGCCAATTAACTTGGAAAAAAGAGGAAGATCAAGCAGTAGATTAGACGGACTCGACCAGGAAGGGGAAACAGCATCCGTCAATATGACCGAAGTCCAGAGGATGATTGAATCGGCCTTAAAAAAGGGGTCGAAGTTTCCAGAGTTCATCCATCCATACCTGGCTTATGTGGAGAAGTTTGAAAATCCTAAAAGCTTCAAGATCCCGGATTTCAGCCTTTTCGTTGGAAAATCATCCTTATCTTCGTTAGAACATGTAGCTCGGTTCACTGCGCAATATGGAGACGTTAATAGCGACTTTCATAAAATGCGACTATTCAACTTCTCACTAACAGGTTTGGCATTCACTTGGTACATGAACCTCCCACCTAACTCCGTCCAAAGTTGGAAGGAACTGGTCGAAAAATTCCATGAACAATTCTACCGACTGGGAATGGAAATGTCAGTTTCATCATTAGCAAGAATGGCTCAAGAATCAGACGAGTCGCTAATGGAATAATTAACAAGGTTCAAGTCGGGCAAAAATTGGTGCCGAGTACCTCTCCCTAAAGTTGAATTCGTCAGAATCACTCTAAATGGCCTGGATGTGGAATACAAAAAGAAATTCCTGGGGGCAAATATTCGAGATATGTACGAACTGGCCCAGCACTTTGAGTAGTATGAGTATTTGCTCCAAGAGGAAAAAAATCTCAAAATCCTCATCCAGGGGAATGATATACAAGAATCCCACGATTAGTTACGCATTGGCCGAAAACGAGGATTCCCAATACGCCAGTGTAGATGCGGCTGAGATAGTAATAGATAAACCATACGTTTGCAAGGCATTAACTCAAAATAAGTCCAATGATGCCAAAACCCACTCGGCCTCTGAAGAAACGATTAAAACATCGAAAGTCTACAATTTCGATATCACCAAGGCTGATGCAATTTTCGACCAGTTGTTGTTAACAAAGATCATAAAACTTCAACCCGGACATAACATTCCTAAAGCCGAAGAGTTGAAAGGCAAAACATATTGCAAGTACCATAACTCGAACAAGCGTACCACCAACAATTGCGTCGTGTTCCGTCATGCCATTCAAAGCTGGATTGATAAGAGCAAGCTAAAATTTGCTGAGAAACAGATGGCTATCGACATTAATCCCTTTCCCTAGATGACAATTGGCATGGTGGATGCTCATCTGCCTAAAAACAAAGGGAAGGGGAAGGCCGAGTTCATCTCAATATAACATGTCCGTAAGCAAAACTCTCAGCCGCGACTCAAGATTGATTTATTTTGAAATGAACCGCCGATAGAGTTTTTGGGACCGGCCATAGTCGAATCTATGTCAAGCTTCAGTACCGAAGAGGCTAATGGACCAATGGTTTTGTGCGGCCGTTGTAAAACACACGTCATGTTGACCAAACCTAAAGAGAAAACACCTCAGGCTCCAACTTCATGGCAACCGTCCACGGCCGCAGCAACACCTCCAAAGGAACTCGGTATCGGCCAATGCCATAAGGTGTTTGAGAGACTCGGCCCTCAAGTACGAACAAATGGTCCTCAGCCAGACAACATCTTAACTTTGACGCGCCATTTTATAATGAAGACTATTACTTGCGTAACTCCAGTAGTTCGAGTTCATCAATGAGTAAAAAAACCTTCAAGCCACCTAAGCCCCGCGACCAATGTTGGTATAGTTATAATTCTCCTACTGGCATGTACGCGGCATTATCCAAATCTCAAAAACTATGCCGCCAGAGGATAAACTGTATGGCTCGACGACAGGAAACACAAGCTAATTCGACTACTAGATGGCAGCCAAAAGAAGCAGCAGGAAGCGGAGATGACCGACTAACCCCAACCATTATGGCCGAATTACTTTAAGAGGAAAAAACAATTGATCACGACTTCGAAACCACCATTGAAGAGTGCAAAAACCGCATCAAACTCCTTCTTCGGCCTGGGGAGATGAAAGCTCGTCTCGAGCATTTTAGACAAAAAGCCAAATACAAGATTCCCCCATTACCCTCGCAAGAACCATTAATTAAAGTTCGGCGGAATCTACATCTTCCATTCCTCGGTGAATCTTTAGAGTACATACGAGAATTTCACAAGAAACATTCTGCCAATGATTTATATGGCATGCCGAAGGCACGTCAAGAAACCCTCGACCTGGCATTAACTTGTTCCGATGCTAAACAGATTATCCAGAAAACCACTGATCGAGTAATAAAAGCTAGGTTTCAGCATATATGTGAGGCTCGAGTCCTTGGCTTCGAGGTCGACCCATACATAGACATAGACATCGTCAAGCTTCCTTTTTCCCTTGAAGATCTCCAACATTTGCGATATCATTTCAAAGTTTTCTCAGATGTATCCTTTTCGGCCTTACGATCGATGAGAAGGACCTTGTGGTGCTTCTAGATGCATATCTAGACACAAGGAATGCCCGAATTGCCTATGACAAATAAGCCTATAAAATTTTGCAGGGACAAAATCAAACCTCAGCATCGAGCATGCTTGAAGACAACAACCATAATGAACCAGGCCCAGGTACCATTCCACAAGAGCAAGCATCCGATGAGGCAGAAGAAGACCATGACAAGAATGATCAAAAGCATGATACTGCCCCCGATCACCCGGATGAAGACGACCAGGACCCGATGGGTCCCTCAGTCCTTGAAAACATGGAAATCAGCATAGTTTATGTTTTACCCGCTGAATTTCGACCAACCACACACCAGCCAAATTGCTTGGATAGGGACATGGTTGCCGAGGAAACAACACAAGTCGATTTCATCACCACCAAAGAAGATGGAAAAACGAATAAGGACGAAAAACTTAAAGCAGCCCTGGCCGAATTGTTTCCCTGCTCCTCTTCCGTTAATCTCCAACATCTAAAGCCGTTGTACGTTACGGCTCATATTGAAGGATACCCAATTTCTAAGGTGTTTGTCGATTGTGGAGCCACAGTCAACATCATGCCTATATCCATCATGAAAGCATTACACCACTCCAATGCCGAACTCATACTATCAGGAATAACAATGAGCAGCTTCATCAACGACAAGTCCCAAACCAAAGAGGTGATTCTGTTAGAAGTAAGTGTTGTATGTGGTAACCACATAACTGCATTCTTTATAATTGACTCAAAGACTGAATATAACGCATTGCTTGGTCGTGATTGGATCCATCAAACGAGATGTATTCCTTTGTTGCTCTACCAGGTTCTCATCTTTTGGGACAACAAATCGGTTGTGGTCCACCTAGCCGATAATCAGTCGTTCAAAACCAACATGATCCAGGCCCGCTATCATGATGATCATGTCGGCTATATTACCCTACAGGGTTTTAACAAGGATGCACAGCCGACTCGAATCTCAGTCAAGAAAGCCAACAAGGTAGGCACCAAGACTATACACCAGGATTCGGCGAGGCTCGGCTTGGCAGACTTAATTACCAACACCGATGACTGACGCCAAACAAGAAAGGCGTCGGGCCGCAGTTTCATCTACCATGGAACGTTTGCTGGCTCATTGGTATGCTATTTCCAAGCATCCACACTTAGGCATAAACTTAATCGAATTTTTGGCCAAGGGAGATAACGGCCCATTATTATCGTTAGACAAAGTTCAGGCCGTGCCGGCCGAACTCAAAGACAGTCGACCCCAAGTCAAGGAGTCGATTAGAAGAAATAAATGTTGGAACAACCAATGACCCTTGGTCACTATTTATTAGTGCATTGTTACCTAACTCCATGAAGATTGACCTTTGTAAATTGCTAAACGAGTTTAAAGATTGTTTTGCTTGGAGTTATCATGAAATGCCGGCCCTTGATCGGAATCTCGTTGAACATGAATTACGCATCAAAGCTAGTTGTAAGCGTTTCTGATAGCCCCATCACCGATTCTCGACCAAAGTACAGCTCGGCATAAAAGATGAACTAGTACGACTTTTAAAAGCTGGGTTTATTTAGACCGCTCAATACGCCGATGGGCTAGCCAATATCATCCCGGTGCTAAAGAAAAATGGTGCCCTACGCATCCGTATCAATTTATGAAATTTGAATCTGGCCACTACTAAGGATGAATACCCAATGCCGATCTCAGATTTGTTAATCGATGCTACAACCAATCATGAAATATTGTCCATCATGGACGGCCATGCTGGCTACAATCAGATCTTTATAGCTGAAGTTAAGACTCACAAAACCTCTTTTCGTTGCCTGGGGGCACTGACACATACGAATGGTTCGTCATGCCATTCGGCCTCAAGAACGCTGGTGCCACATACCAACAAGCTATGAATACCATATTCCATGATTTGATTGGTACGGTCATAGAAGTATATATCAATGATGTGGTAGTGAAATCGAAGAGCCGCCGAACCCATCTGGATGATCTTCGGCAAGCATTCCTTCGTATGCGCCAATATAATCTCAAAATGCACCCGGCCAAGTGCGCTTTTGGTGTATTGGCTGGTAACTTCTTGGGTTTTCTTGTGCATCATCGTGGCATCGAAGTAGACGAAAGTAAAGCTCGCGCAATCATTAGCGCCTCACCCCCGACGACCAAGAAGCAACTCCTGTCGTTACTCGGGAAGATAAATTTTCTCCATCGTTTCATAGCTGATTCGGCGGGTAAAATGAAAGTGTTCTCTACGCTCTTAAAACTTAAGGACTCAGATAGATTTGAGTGGCAAGAAGAACATCATGCAACTTGCACGCAACTCAAATTCTTCCTTACAACACCACCAGTACTCGTACCACCTCGACACGATAGGCCTCTTAAACTGTACATTTCGATGGCCGATGAGTCCATCGGTTGCCTCATCAACAATGCTGGGCATGAACAAGCTATCTTTTATCTCAGCCAGAATCTGAATTCACTTGAGGTCAATTATTCACCTGTCGAGAAACTTTGCTTGGCTTTGTTTTTCGCCGCGTCTAAACTTCGACATTACATGCTCCCATCAGTTACACAGGTCATTGCCTAGATAAATGTTATTCGTTACATACTTACTCGGCCTATAGTGAAAGGCTGAATTGGGAAATGGACAATGGCATTATCAGAGTTCAGTTTGCAATACGTGCCACAAAAAGCCATCAAAATTCAAGCCCTAGTCGATTTTTTGGCCCAACACCCTTCTCCTTATGGTTTCGGGGGCAACAAAGTCGACATCGGATTAGTCAAAACACGAGACAACTACTAGATGATGCACTTTGATGGTTATAACACCTCAGACTCGGCTAGTGTTGGCATCATCATTCAATCTCTCGACCACTACCGTTGGTATCTCTCTCTCAAATTAGACTTCAATTGTACAAATAATTAGGCTGAATATGAAGCTCTTATCATCGACCTTCACGTCCTTCACGACTTAAGAGCAGCCCGTGCCCTCGTCTTTGGTGATTCTGAACTGGTGATTAACTAACTAAACGACATTTTTCGTTGCATAAGTTGTACTTTGGCGCCCTATCACATTGGCTGAGTCCTTTAAAGGAATTACATTTGAGCACATTTCGCGTGTTTGAAACACTAACGTAGATGAACTCGCCCAAATAGCCTCCGGAGCACAACTCTTGGGGGGCGAGCTAGGCCGAGCAACATCTATAGGACAACGATCTTACCTAGCCTTGGTTAATCAACAAGTTATCCAGCGCAATCATGTGATATGTACACGAGTAATGTCTTTACCATCGTTGCTAGAAAGGAGATCCTGTAGAAGTATGTGCTATAGAGACGTTGCCAGACGATTGGAGAAGGGCGATTATACGATACCTCGATAACCCCAGTGACAAACACGACCGGAGGACAAGAGTCCATGCCACAAACTACGTGTCATACCAGAATGAGTTATATCGAAAAGGTGAGGATGGTTTATTGTTATTGTGCCTCAACCCATAGGAGGCTGCCCGAGTAATCGTCGAAGTACACGAAGGGATTTGTGGGGCTCACCAATCTAAACTTAAAATGCGTTGGTTGCTTCGCCGACACAGCTACTTCTAGCCGAGTATATTAAAGGATTGCATTGAATATGCATGAGGATGCATACAGTGTCAAATTCACGGACCTATACAAAGAGTCCTGGTCAAATTACTTCACTCAATTACCAAACCATGGCCGTTCAGAGGGTGGGCATTGGGCATAATCAAAAAAATCACGCCATCTTCTGAAGCAGCAAAACACGCATGGATACTAATGGCAACTGATTACTTCACTAAGTGGGTCGAAGTAAAATCATACGCCGAGTTAACAACCAAAGAAGTTTGCAATTTTGTAGAGGAAAATATTGTGACTAGATTCGGCGTACTAGAAATGATCATAACTAACAATGACACAATCTTTACAGCCAACAAGTTTAAAGAGTACACGGCAAGTCTAAATATTCGAATTGAGCAATATACACCGTATTATCCATAGGCGAATAGGTAGGCCGAAGCAAGTAATAAGGTTTTGATCGGCATTCTTGAAAAAAGGGTAAGAGAGAGGCCTGGTATATGGCATTTAAAGCTAAATGAAACATTATGGGACTATCGAACTTCACCCTGATCAACCACCAGAACGACTCCATATGCATTAACCTATGGACATGATGTTATGTTACCAGTCGAGCTGAGTATAAATTCATTGCAAGTGATCGAACAAAGTAGTTTGTTTAGTTTCGAATACAGTTAAGCCATGAGACAAGAGTTGGAAGACTTAGAAGAAATTCGGCTTGACACTTATAACTTATTAATGACACAGAAAAAGATTGCCGAGCGAGCTTATAATCGGCGTGTCATACAAAAAACGTTCGGCGAAAGAGAGTTGGTATGGTAAACTGTGCTACCAGTTGGAATTAAAGACCCTAGGTTCGGAAAATGGTCATCGGATTGGGAGGGACCATTCGTCATTCACAAATTCTCAGCAAGGGGGCATACTACCTCAAGGATCGGACTGGATTAGTTCATATGTTGCCAATTAATAGGAAATTTTTAAAGAAATACTACCTAGTCACTTGGGAGATGCGAGAATAAATATCATTTCATTAAATTTATAAAAGGACGTACAAGTACATTTATAAAAGGTTCTTAAAATTCTAGGGGGTCAAAGGAAGAAAGGTTTCAAGAGTAGCTTTCAACTCCAGCCATCTTACTTTGCTCAGTATAATTTCAGCCTACCTCATATTCTTGTTAAGTTGAAGTTGCTGAATCTACTTTATGCCAGCCGCGAAATCCATCAGTTGAGCCTTATTCATCTCAACATCCCTCTCGAGTTCTGAAGCAACAGCCGACCTTTGTTATTGAAGCTCGACAATTTGACGTTGAAGCTCAAAAATTTGGCGATCAAAGCCGATCAGCTGCGTCTTCTTTGCTTTTATAGCCTCAACCTCCGACCGGCTAGCCTCATGAGCAATCTTTGCTGCCTTTAGGTCATCTTCGGCCCGGAAAGCTTGTTCAAAAGTGATAAAATGCTACCAGGTCCGCTCTAAAAGATCAGACAAATAGATGACATTTTCGGTGCTCAAAAAACCGCCGTCTGCAAAGTCATTCATGCATTTTCCTACGACGCAGAGAGGGATATGATTTCTTGCAGCTTGGCAAAAACACAGGATTCGACCATGGTCTCCACAGGCTCGGCCAATGCAGCAGAAGAACCAGCTGCCCCAGAAGTGCTCAAGAGTAGAGCGTCAAGCTCGACCTCCCATGAAGGCTGCACAGGAAAAGATTTTAAGCAGAAGGAAAAATTATAAGAAACATAGCAGAGGGAACTTGTTTTAAACCTACCGAGATGAGACTTCGGCCATGTCCCCTAGTTCATTACTCGAACCCAAAGAGCTCAATGGCCTTTGAGGAATTATAAGAAAAATTATAAGAAACATAGCACGGGTTCTAGGCAATGATCTTTGAGGAGGTTGGTAATGGACGTTAGGACGTTGTCTTTAAAGAGTGGTCTCAAGATCTGATGCGAAGCGCTTGAGTCACCTTCAAATCACAAGTTTTTTATGGCGCTCCAGTCAATAAAGTCCCGACACTTGGTACATTCGTCGGAGAGCTTGGAAATAAAGGTGTTGGAAGCCATTATGGAGAGCTCGAAGAATTTCTGGGTTTTCTAGGATTTTGAAGACAAAATGGCAAGAGGATTTTCAAGGTTTCTGGAAGCGTAAAATGCAAATGGAAGGGATTTAGGTATTTATAGGCGTTTCGAGAGGAAGGTCAAACGTTTGATTTTCAAACTTTAGTGCGAAATCAACCAGGAAATCACTAATCATTATGGATATCTAGGGAATCTAAGGAATCTAGAGGATAGGATCGAGGTTTTTGTGGTTTAAGGGCGCACGATTGCGTGTTGCGACAGATTTAATGCATTAATACGGAAGAGACGTTTCGGCTGACGCATGTTTCCGAGGGTCATGATTAAGGGCTACTAGGTTAACCAAAGGATTGACATGCGGTAAGACGAGCAGGGGAATTCAGATCGTGCGATCGTGCTTCATAAATGGGCTCAATGGATAGGATGTTTAAGGCTTTTCATTATCCTGTAGTTATCTTGTAGGGTTTAATTTCACTTCTTCAAGGTCGAAAGTAGGTTTGTGTTTGGCCCAAAGCCTCTTCAAATGTACTATCGGCTGTCTGGTGGTCCTAAGCCGCTTAATTAGTGCAGTCGAGTCCTATTGCAAGAAAGAGTGATTTGGATAAGAGTGGATGGGTCAAAGTCCTAGTACGATAAGGGGTCCTAATACAATGAGGATTCTTGGCCAGAAACGAACATGGCCTGGAAAAGGGGTGAGTTCAAAGTCCTAATAGGAGTAGGATTAGTCGAGATAAGGTTAGATCAGAATGAGAAGTCCTAGTCTGAATATAGTTTCAACTCGATCTTAAGGAGGATTTGTTGCTATAAATAGAGAGAAAAGTGCATCATTCAAAGCCCCTCAAATTCAGCACACAACTGCCTTGCGTAAACCTCTCAAACATCTTGAGATTTTTTATTTTCTTTTTCCGCCAACACACCTTCAGTTCAGATAAACAGCACTGTGAAGGCAACCGGTGAACATCTTCAGTTTGGATAAACAATATTGTTGTCGTAGAATCAGCTGACCAAAGAGCATCTTCACTTTGGATAAACAGCATTGTGTCGAGGCCAACTGGTTACCTATCTAAGTCTCGGTCGAGAAAGGTTTCCGAATCCTTATTGGTAGAGGTCATCTTATTAGCCTTCTCAGCGAGGTAAGGTGTTACAAATTACGACATTCGGCACATTAAACGCCGAGTGATTTTATGATTGGAAACTCACAAGTGAGTTTCAAAGTTTGACATTCTGGCGGCCAAACCACATTTACCATTAAGACATACATCTCCTTTGAGTACTTGTGTCCATATAGTCTGGTGTCGATTTGACGTGCTTATACTCTTACGAATATAATCACTGTGACCGAATCGTCGATGCCCGATTCGGTTACAGGCTCAAGAATCTAAGGGCCTGGTCTTCAGGCTCAAGAATCTAAGGGCCAAGACTTGTTTCCTTCCTCGGCCATAATTGCAAGATCAAGAAGTCAGCAACGCGCTCAACTCAACATCAACAAATTGTACTCCTCGGCCAAGCTCTGCCGACGAGTTGGCACGCCCCGCATCAACCAAATGATGTAGTTAGCTCATTAGTTACTCGGCCTATGCGCCACGTAGGCTTCGCAGTTTTTAGGGTCAACAGTAACAACCATAAAATAGAATATTATTAAGAATATGGATAGAAAACACCTTGAAAATAAACTTGAATCGTTAAAAGCTCTCCAAAGCCAAAGTATTGCGTTCTCCCCCCCCCCCCCCCTTTTTTTTAACCTAATGGCTAAAAAGCCTTATTTATACTACTAGAAAATAAAATTCTTCCTATAAAAGGTCTTAGAATAAAATTAGGAAACATAATAAAATAATAAAACAGAAAATAAAAGGTTTCCTATTTGAACTAGAATTCGGAGTTCTTAGAAAATTAGTCTTTTGACTAACCAAATCAACTCCAATTTGGTCCAATAGGTCTCTTTCGAAAGTTGAAGTCGTCCCCTACAAATTCTTAGAAGGAATCTTCCTCACAATATGACATCTTGACCTCCAAAATACCCAAAACGTCGAGAAATGTCAATCTGGGAAAGCTACGCGTTGGGCCTTCTTTTCATCGCCACAGTCAAATGGCTTGGTAGAAAAATCTAGAATTTTGATAGAATCATCTTGAAAGGCACACGAACATCTTCCAATTGGAATCACTGCAAAATTCATCCGTTTGATTACTTTTTTTGCTCCAGAGGAAACAGAATGTCCTATATTGAAAATATAAAGCAAAGTATCAAAATTCTACCAAAATAACCAATAAATTATAACTAAGATTAGGGTCAAATATATAGTATAAAATGGACTCATCACTATGCATTTATGCATTTAGAGCTTATTATGTTGCACCACGGTGTTAGTGCTCCCACTTGAGGCCAGGGCACAGCTTTCACATGATTATTCACCTCTCGCACCGCACGCTCACCTTGGATCCAAGTTTTGGTGCTAGCCTGTTGTATAGACCACAATAGTTGGTTCTGACTCGTAGGTGACCCGTGATCTATCGCACAGCTTTCACGAGATCGTAGCACTTGAATGTACTTATTTACACCCAGCTCGTCGTACAGGTCACATTAGTTGACTCCATCTCGTGTGCAGACATATGTTGATAAGCTACAGGTCCAGTCGTACAGGTCACGTTAGGTGACTCCAACTGGCATACTATTTTATATTAGTTTCACACCTGGCTTACACTTATTCTTGCTGAGATATTGTGACATGGCATACTTTAGTTTTCACTGCTCTTGTGCATTCATTTTTCCTACCTATGTAGTAGTATTTTCTGGAAATTATACAAGTTTTACGAAGAGGGGTTATTATGTTCATAAAGATAAATGTGTTTTCAAATGCTTTGTTTTTGCCCACTCATCCTTCTGTTTTGCGCCCTTCCAGGTTCTAGGTAGCTGTTCGTCTTTGGTGGCTCACGAGGACTATATGGCGGTTCTAACGTTTCCATAAATAAAATTAGGGGTCTTCTCCCTATTTGTATAATTAGTACTTAGTTAGTTCGACCGCACTTTCGTTTTATCTATGCTCTGATATGCGTGTATCTTATATTTGATCACTTTCACACACTCACATAGTATCTCTATTTAAATAAGTTTAGTTTAGTTTTTTAATTATTCACATTTCTTTTATTAGTATCACTTCTGTTGCGCACTTGGCTACGTCACTCTCACGTGACGGCCAACATGTCTCAACTCCGGTCGGGGTATGTCACTCAATGATAATGATCCTTGAGGTAATTCTTGTTAATTTCATTTTCTTTATTCATGATGGAGTGATGTTCTTTGATCTAATTGTTAGAATCCCGAAAAATTTTGATTTAGTATGAACATCCTGATACTTGTGCAGAAATTAACTATTTTGTTTATTGTTGCTTCGATCTGGTTTGAAACGAAAACCATGAGTTATCTTTGGAGTTTCTATGTTTGCAACACTGTAGAATTGTTTAATCTATATATGCTTTTCGGTGTTATTGAAAAGTTTGTGTATATGATTAAATTGGTTTTTTACAGTAATGTCTCTAGTGAATGTAGATTGAATCAAGAACTTAGAGTTCTCTTTTGTGATTTCATTTACATGTCTGCAGTTCCCCTTAAAACCCTCAATCTGGCAACTGTTCCGATTCTCACTGGTGGAAGCAATTATAAGAGATGGAGGCGTGAAATTGGTCTATTGCTAACTCTAAATGAGTTTGATATTGCATTAAACACGCCTAAGCCATCACCATTGACAGATAAAAGTACCAAATCAGAAAAAGCTGATTTTGAAAGGTGGACAAGGGCCAACAAAATTGCTTTATCCATTCTTGAAAGTGGGATGGCAGACACGGTGAGAGGAGTAGTTAAGAAATAGGATCTCGCAGTTGATTATCGTAAGGCCATTGAAAGCAAGTTGAAGGAATCTGAGAAGGCTGAAATTAGTTAGTATATGTCTATGTTGACAACTTACAAGATTGAAGGGAATGCATCACTAAGAGATCGTATAATGAAGATGACAGATGCTGCATAAAAACTCAATTCTATGGAAGTGAATATTGGTGAGAAGCAATTGGTCTTTATGATACTTCAAGCTCTTCCAGCAAAATATAGTCAACTGAAAGTGTCATACAACACTCAAGACAAGACTTGAACTGTGGATGAATTGATTGCTCAATGTGTGCAAGAGGAAACTCGGTAGAGGCAAGAGAAGGGTAAGGAGCCAGAATCTGTGAACTTCGTGCAAATTGGCCATAAAGAGACCATTGTGATTTCTGGTAAGGCATTAACTTTGAATTATGTTGATAAGTCTAGTAAGTCTGCTAAATATTTCAAACCCTCTAAATCTAACAATCTTAGTGTCAAAATAAAAGATGTGACTAAAATTAGATGTCATCATTGTAAGCTTAAAGGTCACTATAGAAAGGATTGTGAGCAATTCAAGGATTGGCTAAGGAGCAAAGGTAGAACTAATGCCTATGTTTGTATGGAGTCAAACTTGGTTAAAATTCCTGCAAATTCATGGTGGTTTGATTCTGGATGTTCAGTGCATTTAACAAACACATTGCATGGTTTTGAAAGATAAAAACAAATTGATAAGTTTTCTTATAATGTTTATGTTAGAGAAGGGTCAAAAGTAGCAGTTGAAGCCATTGGAATTGTAAAATTGAAAATGCAAACTGATTTTGTTCTTGCATTGAAAGATGTTTTATATGTCCCAGCCATGAGAAGAAATTTGATTTCTGCATCCAAATTAGTGAAACAAGTTTTGGTTTTCTCTGTGATGATGACAGCATTAAGTTTTTAAAAAGAAGTAAATGTGATTTACTTTTATGGACAACTACTTTATATGATGAGACTTATAAGAAAATCCAAACAATATAATACCTAAAAGAGTAATGTTATTCATATCATGTTTTTGTACCATAATTTCATATCACCTTAGGTGGCATTTGATGTGGACAGCCACATTATTTGAATTAATCATATTTTTAAATTTAGTTCATTATTTAATAAACTAATAATCAAGAAAAACTAGTTAATTAAATGGTGATTGTTGTATACGAGGAGTCTTTCTCATTTCTTTTCTTGGGTTTTGCAAATTTTTCAAATAATGTGACTATCCATATCAGATGTCACCTAAGGTACTCTAGAAATGTGGTATAAAAACATAATATGAATAACATTACTCTACCTAAAATACTAATATTCCAACAAATATATCAACGTTAACACAGTTTTAGGCCCCGCTACATCGCACGGGCTGCTCGTTGGTTCTAAAAATAGCTAGCCAAAGAGACAAGTGACAATTGAATGTCACGAATCTGCACAGTATGATAATTTGGCTTAGCCCCGAAGAAATATAATAGTTCTATCAACAACAACCAGCGTTGTAACGTGGGTGAAAAGATAGAGCAATTCCATTTAAGGATCAAGGTTAAAAGCCTTTAAAAGCACTCAATGTGATATACAATGCTTTTAATTTTGATTGGAGGAGAATAAAGAGGAAACTTAGAATTACAGGGTTGGAGCTCTTTCGATAGATCCACCAATGACAGTAAGCAAGTTGTTGCCGAAGGGATCGCTGAGATGCTTCGATAGGTTTTCGACAGGACCTTCTCCGGTGACATACGCTTGGAGGAAGAAACCGAGCATGGAAAACATGGCAAGTCTTCCGTTCTTAATCTCCTTCACCTTTAGCAATGCAGCCTGGTCTGGATCCTTAGCCAGCCCCAATGGGTCAAAAGGACCACCTGGGTGAAGCTTGTCCTCCAATTCCTACAACAGAGTCATGAGATTGTCGTCATCGGTTCTTCTTGCAAGTTTCAAATTAACACTAGGTGGTAATATAAGTACGTACTCCGGTGTGAATTGCGATATGGTTAGTTTTATTGTACAAATAAAATAGTCGGAGAAACTTTCAAAAGTCGTAATACCTTTTGTTAGTATTCGGAGTTGTCAGTTCGGATAATAACAGCAATGCTATAATTAACTAAAGTGAATTCTAGGTACGTACCAAACCGTTAGTGATTCTGTAGTATTCAGCTCCACCAAGAAGAACAACCTCAGCAACAACAGCAAAGATAAGATTAATCGGTATGTTCTTCCCAAAGTAATTCAGTGTGTTCCCATCAAGGAGTAGAGCTCCTGTCTGCATTCATGTCGTCACCATGTGTACAAAAAGCGTCAACAATATTTCAAACGTCATAACTCCAATTGGTAATTACTCAACTTGCAATAATATGTATGTATGTATGTAATGTATGTTTGTAAAATTTCAAAGAAAATGAAATGCGAATGAATGACCTTGAACCAAACAGCCTCAGGGCCGCAGTTAGCTCCGAATTTGTTGAAGGCCTCTGGAATGATGAATCCGGCTGCACCAAGCATAGCCCACCGAGCGTGGATCAGCTCATATGCTTGGTATCTGCATTCACATTCATCAATTAATTAAATTGAATTAAGGAGAAATTAAGTAATAATTTCTCAAGAGAGACAGATGAGAGAGGATACTTGCTGAAGTTTTCTGGCTTCTTGCCAAGCCCAAAAGGATCATATCCATAACTGCATTAAAGGAATGGACAATCCAGGATTCGATTAGATTCTGGTAATTAATTATTAATTAAGTAGGCAGAAGAGAAGAGGGGGGGGGGGGGGGGGGAGGGGAGAGAGAGAGAGAGAGAGACTACTATCTTACTCTCCAGGAACTTCTCCAGTCAAGTACTCTGGGATCTCTGATCGGTCCAAGAGCCCCGACGGCAAGAAGATTCTTCTATCAGGACCTGAAATGCGAATACCACAATTATCATCAAAGTTCTAAGACGCTAGGTGTTTGTCGGGCAGTGAACTGGGGTTTAACACTTAGGTTGGGGCCTAAGCAAACTTAAGTAAATTTATTATATATGATATAAATAAATGTATGTTTATACTTAAAAAAAATGCATAATTATATTCGGACACATAAATTGAAAAATAGAATGACGTATAAATTAGAAAGTATTAGAACATATTGAAAACATGAGAAACAGGATATAATGAGTGTTCATCCAAGTATTCAACAAGTCTCTTATAATTTATTAAAAAACTAAAATGCAAAATAAAAGTTATCTATTATCTGTCTAAGTAACAGTCACGATCTAAGTGGGTGCTTAGGTGAGTCTAGGCAGGCTAGGCGGGCGCCTAAACATGTATGTGTGCCCTTTCTTAATTTTAACGTCTATGAATTAATTGAGGCAATGACAAACCACCTAGCACCAAAGAAGGTATAGGCGGTTCTAGGTTGCGATTTTTAGAACATTAATTAACATAATTATGAGCTATTGAATCAATCTACTTCTAATTAGCTAGGTAAATTACATTACATTTATTTATGTGTTAAAGTCCATATGATATATTACATAACTCATCGAGTGTGTGAGGTATATGAATGATGAGCAAATATACTGTATACACTTCAATAATATAATTAGATGTGCACTTACCATACCACTTGGCGAGCTCTTCGTCAGCGGGAGCAACAGCCTTGGCCTTGGGAGGTGGTGCGGCCTTCTTCTTGGAGAAGAGTGCGACTGTCTTGAAGGTGGCTTGGGTGTTGGCTGAAGGGGCCGACCTCGCTGCCCCGGTGAAGTTGATCAGGCTGTTTCCGAGCAATTCAGACATGCCAAGGGAGGCGGCCGCTGTCGATGCTGCCAGAGAAGCCATTTGAATATCAGTCTCAACTACACGTACTGGCCACGTCCTTCCCGGCCAGGAGACTCTCTCCCTATCTCAGTACTGCGAAGTAATGGAAAACAATGGCTGAGAAGGGAATACTATAAGCTTGAGCTTGTGGATGTCGACCTGCCACCTTGGATTTTTGTTTGCTGGCTTTGATTGGCTAACCTTGAATCCGCGCAATCCATTCCTATGATTTCATAGGATGGATTTGCTGATTTGGCAGATGATGCTGCTGACGTGGGATGCTCTTGAAATTCCAGGGATAATATGATTTCATAGGATGGATTTGCTGATTTGGCAGATGATGCTGCTGACGTGGGATGCTCTTGAAATTCCAGGGATAACATCTTGTATCCGAAAATGTTGATAATGAATTGATCTGCCTTTCCTTTTCTCTCTCTATCTCGGGTCTCAGCCGTGCATTCTTTTTTCATGTGCAAAATTTTACCACAAATAACCAAGCCCAAGACAGACGCACAAGTGAAGTGAGTGCTTTGACAGTTTCGCTTCTCATTTTCCCTCCTTGTCTTTTCTACCAAGACGTTACTGTTTATTGTCATGCCCCTTCATCACATACTGCCAATGCAGTGGGAACGCACACTCGAGTAAGATACCATTCACTGAGTCCATTTTAAATGCCAACTTACTTTTTTTCATGGAGGAGTTAGATTGTAGCAAATGGTTTAGAGCAAGGGAAGTAATTTACACTCCCTCTTTCACCTCCGGCATTCCCCTCCTCAATTTTAGTTGTTGATTCTCCTCTAAATTATTCAATCTAACGGCTAAAAAAAAGGAGAGTATTGCTTTAGCTGAGATTCGAGGGCCATGACTAGGGCAAATTGGTAAAAGTTCCCGCCAATGCTATAAAGGGCATTTCCCTTCAGCACAAAGGCTAACCAATAAGGTCCTTACAAGAATCCAGGACCAAATAATTTGCAGGTCATATACACAATCAACCCCAAAAAGAATGTAATAAAAAGCATAAGGCCTGAATACAGATTTAGTACTGTAGCGACAATTGCTGTCCTGCGTAAGTCCATTCATAAAGATTCAAACTTTCTTTACCCTAAGTTCAAAAGTTGTGTATCTTGCACAAATGACAATAGGCAAATCATGAAGGAAGACTTTTAGAGAAGTACAAAACACAAAGCTACATGGTGAAATCCTAAAGACAAGTAATGCGAGTCATAAGTGCTTTCTTCAATGGCATTGTACAGAATCATAAGCATTGGTATGCCTCGACAATGGAGATATACACTAAATGTCTTAGTAATCCCCATTCCCAAACATGCATATTTTTATAACTTAGCTTTGGATATTATAAATCATAATCATTCCAAATATACACTGAGAATGAACTCATAAAAAACTCACAAAAGCAACCTCATCTTCTCCACTTGTCCATCTCTCTTGTAGTAGCTCTGACAAGTTTCTTCGTATTATCAACAAGCTCCTCAACAAGTGCACCAATATCATCCCTAATAAGATCAAGGAATAATGAAAATACATTCATACACACATGCATTTCAATTACAAAATTATCACCTGAAAAAATTTAACAGCAGAAAAGTACCATACAAAATATTTTTATTTTAGTTTAAACTATTTTGAATGTTCCGCTTCATTTGTTAACTTCATCCATAGTCCGGTAGATGAGGTCCTACTGGTCTCCGTCAACTAAGACATCAGATTCCCGTTGCTTTACATTTTTACTTTTCAAGGTTACATGAGTTTGTTGTAAAAGTTGCGATATCATATGCATCAAAGAAACAGCGGTGTTCCCAGTTTCAGTTGTTGCATTCCCTAGTTAATTAGGGAACTGTTATTGACACTCCAAAAATCTCATTCTACACTCCAAACTTTATATATTTGGAAATAAAAACACTTGTGAGGAGTTAGAATGAAATTTTTGGAGGGCCAATTATACTTCCCATTAATTAATTTGATAGCTATTCAGCTTTGTATTTCATTCTTTCTGTTTCGTTTCATATGGTTTATGTTCTACGTTTCTGAAAAGTAAGAAGGAATCATCAGAAAATGAGTGAAATTGAATTGATATATAGCAAAACACAGTATGCAGAAGTAAAGGAATGATGAATAAAACAAACTTACTGAGTAGCAGGAGAAATGCCGACATTTTCACCACGAAAAAGGTTGCCTACATTAGAGTATCTGCGATTGTCATCGTAGGCAATGCCCCTTCCGACACCGTAGCCGAATCCTAAGCCGACCCCGCATCCAGCACCAAGGCCAAAGCCAACTTGCAAGCCAGGAATCCCAGGACCAAATCCTGCGCCTGGACGATTGGAATTTTAAAAACCAATAACCAATACGGCATTAAGCATGTACGTGATTTGCATAAACATAATGTAGCAACACCAGCGTAAGCACGAAATCGCCACTGAAGCTGCAGCAGCGGTGTCTGATTTAAGGAATGCTTAGCTTTTACTAATTAAATAAATTAAACTAATAAATAGACGGACCCAAATTGAATAGCTATAACCTGTAGTCTATAGAGCTAGTTCGCTACAACATAGTTAGTTAGGTGGTGTAGTTGGCAGGATATACAGCACTGAAAACTCAACTTAACGTCAGAGAGAAAGAGAGGGAGGGAGGGAGTACCGCCGAGGAGGCCGATGCCGAAACCTAAGCCGCAGCCAGCGCCGAGGCCAAAGGCGGGACCCACCTTCCCTAGTTGCTGGGTTCTGAGGATTGGAAGCTTCCACAACAAACCCTTCCCCGCTCCTCCATCATCTTCTCTACTCCCCCTGCTGCCCATCATCCCAAATTCTCTCTCTCTCTCTCTCTCTCTCTCTCTCTCTCTCTCTGTCCCCTCTGATTCTGGTTCTGATTTCTTCCGAGTCTGACTGATCACCTCAAAGGAAGAAACGGTTTGTGCCTCTGCCCAAGGAAGGCCCACGGCCCATTTTATTTCTGTCTTTTATTTAGGTTTCGGCACGGCCCAAAACCAAAACCAAAACAAAAGAAAACAAAGGAAGAAAGATTGTTTACATGTATTTATACCTGTTGCGTCCGCCACCTTCGGCCGTTGCCGCCACTCCATTCAGCCGGCAAGAATTAAGTAAGGACAGACGGCAGTAGCACAAGAAGGAAGAAGCAGCAGCATGAGTAATAGTAGTTTGTGGGCAACTGCAAACACAAACCCGGCGGCGGCGGTGAGAGTGAAGCGATTGAATTTGAACCAGAAGTACTACTACAGCAGCAGCATTTCGTATTCCTCCTCCTCATCCTCCTCCTCCTTCACGGGGTGCCCCCTGCGAATGAGAATGGGAAAGAGGGCGCATATGGCTACGGCTTCTAATTGCCTTCATCACGAGCAGGAGGACCATCTCCTCTCCTTGTTGCAGGTACCTAGGTCTCCCTCTCCCACTGACCTAATTCTCCTTTTTATTTAGTTTTTCATTAATTAATTCAAGTTCGAATCTTTGTTTGCAGATTCTTCCGCGTGATTTGCATGACAATTTGCTCAATCAACCCCAACCCAAACGAGCTCAACTCTTAGAGGTCTCATCTCGTCTCATTTAATTACTCCTTCTGGTTTCTATTATTATATCATTGGATTAATTGCACTCTTCACTTGTATCAATCGCTTGACTTGTTTAAAATATTCTTCAAATTATAGAAACATAGAATAGAAACATAACAATTAACAAGGCAGGGCCCTGCTGCAAATGCAAATGGTTGATTATCTAATGTTGTTTCTGTGTACCATATATAGGTTATAATGGATTTGGGTCGACTGCCCGAAGCACGCTACCTTGATGATCTTGGCGCCCAATATTTGAGGACAACTGCGGTACTACCCCATACTTTTGAGCTTCTAAATTGTACACACACACTCCCTCCCCCCAACACCCACACTATTTTAAACAAGAAGCAAAAAAAATAATACTGATGTGTTCAAAATATCCGTTACTCAGGTTTCATTGAAAGAGTTGGAGGATGCTCAAAATGCTGTTGGAGATTTTGGGGGGGACAATAGAGCTGGCATTGCGGGTACCTTGCACAGAATATCAGCAATCAGGAGTAGGAAAGGGATGATTGTTGGATTAACTTGCCGAGTTGGCAGGGCTGTATCTGGTCATATTGACATGGTTTACGATCTGCTTCAATACAGCAAGAGCATCTTGTTTATCGGAAGGTAAAGTTATCTGATTCTTTTTAAAGTGGTTTTTCTGGTGTAAAGATAGCTAGAACTGGATGTGATTTGTTTCTAAGGGTCTAAGTAGTTGAAAAACAGTATTAACAAATAATGAAACAAGAAGAGTGGATGTATTGCAAACATTGATGTTAAAAATGAACATCACTGTGACTCACTAAAGAATAACTTATGATTGATACCAAATTTCCAAAAGGCACTTGTAGTTATTAACATATTAATAAGCTATTTGATATATAACTTCTTAGTGAAGATGCCCTTCAATTTGTAAAGGCCCGGGGTTGGTAAGACCACTGTTTTGCGAGAGATTGCTCGAGTCATGTCAGATGAATATCACAAAAGAGTGGTACGTGGAGTTTTTTTTTCCCTTTTTATGGTGCCAACTTCCTCCCTCCCCCTCTTTCTCTCTCTCATGTTATAAGTGTTTGCATCTGTATTTCATTACATGATTCAAAAGAACGCTAACACTACTGGGATAGGTAATTATTGATACAAGCAATGAAATAGGAGGGGATGGAAATATTCCACATGCAGCAATAGGACGGGCACGGAGAATGCAGGTAACAGAACCATCCATGCAGCACAAAGTTATGATTGAGGCAGTTGAAAACCACATGCCTGAAGTGATCATTGTTGATGAGATTGGCACGGAATCTGAAGCTCTTGCTTGTCGCTCGATTGCCGAGAGAGGGGTCATTCTTATTGCTACTGCTCATGGGCAGAAGCTTGAGAATATAATAAAGAATCCTACTCTAACTGATCTGGTTTGTTCTGGTCTCTATAAAAAGACACATGTAGAATTATTTTTGCTTGAGGTCCTCTTTACATTTGAGACATAATTTTTGAGTCTGAACTGTCTTCTCGTTATTGCATATTGTATTGCCCTAGATAATATCAGATAAAGATCAAAATTCTTAAAGACATAATAAAGTAGGTTATTAAGAGGGAATCTGGATGGTTAATACACCAATTTTCCATGTTTGGTTATTGGTATGGAAGTTTGTAGTAATTTGTAATTCAGAAGGCTAATATTTTTCTTTTATTTTTTTTCCAGGAAGCTCTGATTTGTTCCCGGATGCTAATATTAAAAAACTTGCACAAAAATAGCATCATGTTGAAAATTATGTTTTGTGCATCAAGAACTTTTTTTTTCGTTGCTTATATTTGAGTTGTCCTTTCAAGTTCATAATCAATGATCTATCAAGAAGAAAGATGATCTCTTTGGGCATGGGAGAATGATAGGCAAGGGAAAACAATGAGGGAAGCCCATTAGGATTCACTGAATATATCGGATGGTTTTGAGGGACTTAATTTATGCTCCCTTTCTTGCTAATGTATTAGAAAAATCCACAACACTCATTGGACAAAAGAAAAAATTTCGACGCGGTAATGGAACTTCTAATAGAAAAACTCTAGAGCTATCAACATGGCTTCATCATTTTACGTTGATGCCCTGCAGGATTACTTATCCTATATATACAGTACAGTCCCCCATGGCAGACATGATAAAAACTCTACGATGTGATTGAACTTGCTGGTTGTTTCTCCTATTTGTCTAAAGTAGTGATTATAGCAGTGTTGGCTTTTAAGAGAACGTGGAATAAATAATTTGATGCATGACTCTTTGGTCAAATTGCACATCCAATTCTTATTTTCTGTTTTCAGGTTGGAGGAGTAGAAACTGTTACTTTAGGAGATGGAGAAGCCAAATCTAGAAAATGTCAGAAAACCATTCTTGAAAGACAAGCATCCCCAACATTTGAGTTCTTAATTGAGATGAGACAGAGGGACTATTGGGTTACACATCAGGTGTGTAAATCAATTTCTATCGTCACTTTAAAATTTAATCTCAGGCATTATTGTGCTTGAATATGGATTGCTGAAACTGTACACTCAAAGTTTAATTGCAAAAAGTTAATGTAGGGGAACTTTAGAAGTATTTGTTTCAACCTCTCTATCCCTTTGAAAAGTACCAAGTATCATGCTTTTTATGTCTTTGTGTGATTATATGTTTGGATCAAGAAACTACCACAGTGTCTTCTTGAATGTAAACCTATCTGCTATAAAATTACTTGTTTCCTTTATAGACACATGCTACTGTTTACATTGGATGGAAATCTAAATCTAATTGTTAAAAGGTTAAAGGCTTAGAGCATGTAAATAAATGACATTTTCTCTGTTTATAATTGTTCAATTTTCACCATATTCTAAACCCTTTGGATGGAAATCTAATGGTTCAAACAACTCTCTCTCTCTCTCTCTCTCTCTCTCTCTCTGTTTATAATTGTTCAATTTTCACCATATTATAAACCTTTGGATGGAAATCTAATGGTTCAAACAACAATTCTCTCTCTCTCTCTCTCTCTCTCTCACACACACACACACACAGACAGTGCTCCTAGCTTTCTACAATAACTTGTTCACTTCTTTTCCTTTTCATTCTCATCCGGCAGACAGAAAAGAGTGTAGACCTTTTGCTTCGTGGAAAAATCCCACAGGTCGAGGTAATTTTCTCATGCTGTATATTCTGACATCTAATGGATTTAATTAGAAGTTCCGTTTCGAATATGAAAATTTACTCTTTCCCCCAGGATTTTACTGATTATAACTCTATAACATTGAAAATTTTATAGCAACCAAATTCAGATTAAATCAAGACGCATAATTATTTAAATTACTTATTTCTATCTTTGAGGTCTTACCTCAAAGATCATGTCTACCAAAAATCACGCAAGTCCGAAACCATATGACCATTGGATCAAATTTAGTGTTTCTTTGTAGAACTGTATTCGTCTGTTTTCTTTGATGCAAATGAATGTCTTAATGGTTTTGGATTTGTCTAATTTTTTGCAAGGATGATCTATGAATGATGTACTAAAATATAGAAGGTTGGATAGTTGAAATACATAGTGGGCCCCATAAAAACGAGTGTCAAACGCATGTCCCCACAAAACAGCTTTGTCACTCCTTTCGGACATTACGAATGGAATGTAATGCCATTTGGATTAAAGATTGCACCCAATGAATTTTAAAACATTATGAACACAATATTTAATTCATAGTCATTTTTCCATAGTCTACATAGATGATGTCCTCATCTTCTCAAAATCAATCAATGAACATTGGAAACACTTAAACATGTTTGTCAAAATAATTAAGTCAAAGGGATTAGGTGTTTCAGCAACAAATTAAAATTGTTCCAAACGAAAATAAAGATTCTTAGGATACAATATCCCCCAGTCAACTATCCAGCCCATAGACAGAGGAATAGTTCTCTTCTTTATATGTTTTCTTTTAACTTAATGTCAACATTTAATGTTTTCCAATATATTTTAAACGGTTTATTTAAAACTAATAGTTGTTGGTTTACTCAAAATCAGTTGTTGGTGATGTTTGTTCTTCCTGAAGAGTTTTAGTTTGACTTGGGTTTTCGTAACAGGGATGAGTAACCTGAGAGTTTGTTTTAATTGATTTAAGCCTCATATTTACTAAATCATTAATTAGTTCTTGGTCACTACCTAACATGTCTGTTGAAGCGGATCCTGAAACAGAGTTTCTAACTGGTTCTTTAAACCTAGTGGATTGACTTAATTCGTGAAGTTGGACACTGGACTTGCTAGCTGGAGGGTTAAAATGGATTTTAACTGTACCATCAAAGTATTGTTGTATGTTGTCGGGGTTGACTAAGTTGTTTTGGATGTCTATTGGTTTACTTTCGTTGGTTAAAGACCAATCTGAGGGTGGACTAATTTCTGACCACTTAATTGTTCTTGGTATTATGATGTTGGCGTTTTGATTACTTTGGATTAATAGAGGTTGATCTTTTGGGCTTTTAATTATAGCTTGGAAAATCATTTTGGTGCCTATGCATGTGTAATGATCTCTGTATATTAGAGCTAGTGGTTGGACTCCTTCTAAGACTTGATAATAAGAGGTTTTTATGTTTAATGTGAGTCTGAAAGACTTACTGTGACATATGGGTAACAATCAAAATGGATTGGCCCATTGTATAAACTTGAGTCAATCATTCAAAGAATGCTATCACTAAAGTTAGTGAATTTGGCATCTCGGAGACATAACAAAATAGGTGTTGAGACCTCTTCTTGTTAATGGTTTTACTGTGATCTCTGGTAGACTAATATGAATATATTTATGACTGTCTTTTCTATGAGCGTTTATTTGTTCTGAAGTGAATAACTGAGAGGTTTCATGTTCTTTACTAAGAGCATAAGCTTGCTAGATTGTTCTGACATGGTGTTCACTTTTAAATGAAGAGATTGACAATTTCTTTCTATGAATTTCTTTACTAGATATTTTGGGGATATTCCAATCACCAAAATCAACACTTCCAAATTCTCACGTTTGTTCTTCATTTACTATGTCTGGTGTCATATTTAGACTAGACCTAGAGCTAATACTGGCAGATGAATTAGTCCTAAATAGTCTTTTGATTTTTGTGGAGGGTAATAATAAACTAAATCCCTGAACGGGTACTTGAACCTCTCTCCTGACTAATTTTAACTAAATTTCTGAGTTTACAGGTATAAAATAAATTATCTAAATATTGGAAATTTTGGACTTACATGATTTTCTCTCTCTCCGCTCATGCTGCTCCGCTCGGGCAACAAACTCAAAAATTATCGTTTGGATACAGTATCTTCTTGTTTGTTTGAGAGGGGAAAATCAGACAGATGAGAAACAAATAAACAGATTAGATATTGAATAACTGATGATACCAGCAACTTGGGCGCAATGAATAGACTTTAAATGACTAACCCAATTACCAACCACTTGGCTCTGATACCAGGCCACTCACCGAAGCAAGTAATCATGCCAGATATGTGTAGTTTGCTCAAAAAAGCGAAGACCTATCCGACCTTAAAGCATACATCATTCTTAACTTCCCAGTTCTGCATTGAGGCTAAACTTTTTAGTATTTCTTCAGTTTGCCCCAATAATGATCCATCTTTGGTAAATATGCCAAATAGCCTTTGATCTGTTGATGACAACTTCATTTTCCTTTGTCAACCCAACAAGGTCATATTCCATATGGTTTTTATATTAAAGTTTGTGATTTAATTGAACATACGGTTGATGCAAGTTATAATCCAAATCATAATTTGCTAGGATGAGGATGCAGCGTTTTCTTGTTCCCTTATTTCTGATTTTCTCTCAAGCTGTCTAGCTAAACCATTAAAGATTATTGTTTTGCAGGTCAGGACAAGGGATAAGGAGTTGAAGTTTGTAATAGAAAGATCAAAGGCATATGACCAGTGTGATGCGTAATATGTGCTTCATTTTCTCGAGATCGACGACTTATCTATCCGTTTAGCTTCTGCGTATCATTGTTGGCTAGGAACATAACACTTCAGTTGTCATTTTCTTAGTCAATGTCCAAAAATAAAATTTCTTTGCATTGCTTTTTCATTAAGGCCGAAAGGGATTTCACCAACTGGTAAAAGAAAAATAAGAAAAAAAAAAGGAAAAAAAGAACAGGCCAGAAGAGCCGTTTGCAGATGGTATATTTGCTTTTTGGCAAGCACTCCAGACGAGACACCGTGACACAACATGAAAACGTCATGTTTTGGATCAACATGATAAATAATCGGGTCGTTATCGGATGATTCGTTAATAATGGGTATGCGGGAAGTCTATGGGTAATCTGTTTAGACCTGTTAAGAAAAAATTTATTCTGATAATTTTAAAGTTTACTAAAAAAACTTATTATATACAACAGCCATAGTGTATATGTTGTACATTAAATATGTATTATTGAATTATTATTCTATATAAGTTAAGAAAAATTAAGTTTTATTTATTTATTTATTTTTATTATGAGAGTTTTTTATTATCATTACTAGGATAAATTTTACTTGATCTTTTACTAAAATTAAATTAAATAGTATAGTATTAGCATAGGCAAAAAGACAAATCTACAAGTGAAAAATGTTAAAGAATATATAAACACTCATGATTTCATCCTTCCACCATGAGTAGACAATGTTGCACTTATATTGTTGTTTAGATTTTAAAAACCCTCCAAACCCTCATGAATAGTGTTTTGTATTTGAGTGCAAAATTAAGAAAATTTGTAATAATTATTGTAGAATGAAAAAAATATATACATAAATATATATACAGTCACTCATAATGTCAAGTTTTACAACTTTCGTGAAGAGGTCAACTTTGAATTTTGTTACCATATTCCATAAAACTTAGATTTCTATTTTAAAGTTTTTCAAATTTTCTTTTTTGAAAACATGATTCTCTAGTGGATGTAGAAAAATAAATAGTTCAGATCGTTGATACCACATTCCAATATTTATGATTAACTGAAGTTGACATAGTTTGTAGAGACTTTATAAACTCCGAGTAATATTTTCTCTAACACTAAAACTTTGAATATAGTATCAACGATCTGAACAGCTCATCTTTCTACATCCTCTAATAGATTATGTGACACACCCCGATCGAGATCAGGGCATGCTGGCCGTCACGTGGAAGTGACGTAGCCATGTGCACAGTGCGGAAGCTAATAAAATAATAATACGAATAAATAAAAACCAGCTTTACACAAGGTAATAACATACATGTGCAAGTGTAAGTGTGAACACTAAGTTCAGAGCACGAAACCCTAATGCAGTCTGGGAGAAAATGACACAACAAAAGCACACCCGAAGGTGGTCCTACACTGGTATCAGTCTGTCAGATATGCCGGAAAAATCCTCAGGGAAGCCACCAAATGTACTAGCCAACTAGAACCTGGAGGGGTGCAAAACAAAAGCGTAAGTGGGCAAAAACAAAGCTTTTCAAAAACCATTACATAAACAAGTTCTAACCCCTCGCCGTAAAACCTGTATACTTCCCAGAAAAATAGAATATACATATATATATATATATATATATATATATATATATATATATATATAAGTCATGCTCAGAAATATGCTATGCCAAAACCTCGAAGAAAAATGCAAGTGCTCAGGTATGTCTAATCATGTCATATAATTTGTCAGCCGGAGTCACCTAACATGACTTGTACGGCTGAATCTAGAGCTCAAATCTCCATCTCACTAACTATACCTGCACACGAGTCGGAACCACCTAAAGTGGTCTGTACAACAGGCCTGGGTGTAATATAAGTACGCTCAAGTGCTACGATCACGTGAAGGCTGGGCGAATAATTACGGGTCACCTACGAGTCGGAACCACCTAAAGTGGTCTGTACGACAGGACTGTGCACCTAACTTGGATCCAAGATGAGCGTGTGGTGCGGGAGGTGAACATCACGTGAAGGATTGTGCCCAACTCTGGGCGGGAGCACTAACACCGGGGGTGCAGGTTATGAGCTTTCTATGCATCTCAAATCACTACTGAATGTAAACATAAATCATACTCACCTGGCATTTACATGTGCATCCGCAACACCAAACATACCTATATATATATATATATATATATATATATATATATATATGCAACTAACAATGCATAAACAAACGGCAATATAATGCATGGCATATAAAGGAATAAACGTTTCATATCACTTTCTGGGAAAAGTATAAGTATATAGGTATATATAGAAAACCAAAAGCCCACTCACTGGTATGTGGAAGGGTCGTAACCCCCCTGCCTCGAGTGACCACACTCGTTCTCGGGATAGGTATCACCTATATGCGAAACAACTATAAAAACGTTAATTTTAAAGCACATAACCAACCTTAAGAAATAACTTCTCATACAATGCTCAAATGGGGTGTATGAATACACCAACGTGATCTACTCAACCTCAGGAACATCCCCATATTTTTAGAAAAAATTTTCACCGTCGCACACGCCCCCACGCGCCGGCCAAGGCACGGCCACACCCGCTGGCCACGCGCAGGCACGTGCCTGGCACGCTGACGGCGTCAGTTAACGCTAAGGTGATCAATTTTACTTGACGTCACGAGTGTGTTGATGCAAATTAGGGCCGAATTGGATCCGTAACGAAATCATTAAGGATGAATAAGTGAGATTGGATTGGTTTTAATTCTATTTGGACCAATTAGCTAGGCTCGAAATCTCATAACCCAATTAGGGCTTGAGGCCATTTTAAGTGGCCAAACCGTGACCACACACGCACGCGCGCGCGCACACACACACACAAACGTAACCCACCTTCACCATTTTTCTCAAATTTTCTTCTTTGTCCGTACAACCGAAGACATCACACTCAAACTGAACCAAAACCTCACAGATCGAACTTGTAAGGATGACCTTCAATTCCTTGCAAACCTGTGAGTCTAACCATACCATTTGTTCATAGAAAGGACATCGGAATCGTTTAGAACCATAAGCTCTGGCGAGGTACCTTGTTACTCCGACATGATCGTGGGCATTTCACAAGATTTTAAGGTTCAAAAAGGGTCCTAAACGATTCTATAAGGATCCTAGGCTAATTTTGGAGCAGTTAGAACGTCAAAATACTCGAGTTTGTCGAGTTTCAAGTTTGGCCGGTTGTGTCGAGCTATTTTCCGACTGTTTCAGATTGGTTTTAGGACCTCTAAGAGGTAAGGATTTGTTCCCCTTGTTGAGAGCTTTAAATCCATATAAGACTTGTGAAGTTTGGTGTTGAAACGAAGTAGAAATTCAAGTTTTAAAATTTTCCAAAACCGGCAATGTAGCGATGACTGGTGTCGAATTTCGACGAAGCCACCAAAGAAGACAATGAATATTCCATCAACTTTGACAGAATATACTAATGGCGTTAGGTATATTTAATGGAAAATTCTATTATTTAACAGAATATTCCCTGACGGCTTTAAAGATTTCGTCCATGTGCCAGGCATGTGCCTGCGCGTGAAGGCGTGTGGGACATCAGAAAATTATTCTAAAAATATGGGGATGCTTTTGGTGTTGAGTAGGCCACGATAGTATATTCAAACACCCCAATTGAGCAACGTATGAGAAATTATTACATGGTTTTGGTTATGTACTTAAAATTAACGTTAAAATAAGGGTTTCACATATAGGTAAGACGTTTCCAGAGGACGAGCGTAGTCAGGCGAGACTCGGGGGTTGCGATCTAGCTACATACCAGTGAGTGGGCTTTTGATTTTCTATATCTACGTATATATGCTTGCATTTTCCCAGAAAGTTGTTTTAAATGGAGTTACAATTTTAAATGCCATGTCAATTGCATTATGCTTTAGTGTACACATTAGTATAGATATGCATATTGTTGCTTGATGCTGCGAACGCCGAGGTAAGCTTCAGGTGAGTATATATTTATGATAGTGGATGCATTGTTTGTGGTTATACGTAGATGCATTTAGAACTCATTATCTTGCACCTCGATGCTAGTGTTCCCACCCGTGGCCAGGGCACAGTCCTTCACGTGATGTTCAACTCCCACACCACATGCTCACCTTGGATCCAAGTTTGGTGCACAACCCTATCGTACAAACCACATTAGGTGGTTCCAACTTGTAGGTGACCCGCGATTATTCGCACAGCCTTCACGTGATCGTAGCACTTGAGCGTATTTATTTGCACCTAGCCCTGTCATATAGACCACAATAGGTGGTTCCGACTCATGTGTAGGCATATCTGATGAGCTATAGGTTCAGCTGTATAGGTTACGTTAGGTGACTCCGGTTGACATATCATTTTACATTGATTTATTTCACCTGGCTTACTCATTTCCATACTGGGACACTTGACATGGCATATATTTGATTTTTACTACTCTCAAGCGTGATTTTTATATACGTATGTATTTTTATTTTATGAGAAACTATACGGGTTTTACGGCGAGGGGTTATTACTTTTGGAAAGAGAAATGGTTTTGAAAAGCTTTGTTTTTACCCACTCACGTTTTCTATTTTGCACCCATCCAGGTTCTAGATAGAAGTGCGTGTTGGTGGCTCACGAGGACTTTACGGCGGTTCTGACAAATATCCATCAAAGTGGGGTTTCCTTTTATACCCTATATAATTAGTATTTAGCCTGCTGGACTGTACCTATGCTATGAGTATGTGTATCTACACTCTAATACTTCTTCTTACACTTATTTACTTGTCTTGTGTGCATTAGTTAATTGGTTTTCGATTTCTCACATTTTCATATTACTGTCACTTTTGCATTGCGCACATGGCTACGTCACCATCACGTGACGGCCAACATGCCTCAATTTAGGTCGGGGTGTGTCATATATATATATATATATATATATATTTTTTTTTTTTTTTCCTCTTCCGCACTTCTGCAATAATTAATATGAATTTTATTAATTTTGCACTAAAATAAAAACACTATTCATGAGGGGTGACCCACTGGGAAGTTGCTCGTGAGTTCCCAAAAACAAAACCGTGAGGGAATGGTAAGCCCAAAGCGGACAATATCGTGCTAAGGTGGTGGAGCGGGCCCGGGAAGTAATCCGCCCCGGGCCGGGATGTGACAAATTGGTATCAGAGCCTAACCCTGGTCGTGGTGTGCCGACGAGGACGTCGGGCCCCTAAGGGGGGTGGATTGTGACATCCCACATCACTCAGGGGAGTGATCCTTATATGTATATTCCCATCCCTACCTAGCACGAGGCCTTTTGGGAGCTCACTGGCTTCAGGTTCCATGGGAACTCCGAAGTTAAGCGAGTAGTGCGCGAGAGCATTTCCAGGATGGGTGACCCATCGGGAAGTTCTAGTGTGAGTTCCCAAAAACAAAATCGTGAGGGCGTGGTCGGGGCCCAAAGCGGACAATATCGTGCTACGGTGGTGGAGCGGGCCCGGGAAGTGATCCGCCCCGGGCCGGGATGTGACATTTGGGCTTTAAAAATCTAAAAAATGATGAAAGTGTAATCATTGTCTACTCGTGGAGGAAAGATGCAATCATGAGTGTTTATATATATTTTCACATTTTTTGTAAATCCTTTGAAAATTTGATATTTTGTAATGTACTAATGTTTTTTTTTTCATTATGCTCTTATTTTGGGTATGCAATACTTGAAACACAAACGTGTCTTTATGTTTTGAATGTGACAATGTAGTATATATATACTAATTTAATATTATGTTTTTCATTTGCTTATTTATTGGTTTAAAATATATTTTTCTTTAACAGGTAACGGATCAGGTTATTCTAGGTCGGGTCATATTACCTGTTTATTTTAATAAGTGTTACATGACACTACTCGTTAAGATATCAAATATGACAAGAAAATGACACAAACACAGAAAATATGACACGAATGCCAGGTCTAATTTTTGGCCACTTCAATTTCTCATGGACAGGGTACTCTAACCACTCGAGAAACTATAAGTTGAGCTTCCGTGTCCATGCTTGGAGATGTGTAATCATGCACGCATGTATACTGCATACATGTACATACATACATACACACATACATGTAAACGAACATACATACATACATACATACATACATACATACATGTACAAACATACTTTACATATCCATCGTAGATAAAACACATTAGGCGACGTAGGAAACGGCCAGGCTTTGGACCCTTTGGTTGGCCGGCATGTCGTCGCACGCATATTTTCGGACATTTTTAAACTTTTAAATTGCATAGTTTATTGATTCATGCTTTGGTGCTATAAGTATGCGATTCTTTGTCTCTCTCCACTCCCTCTCCAACCTAATTTGTTTAACCCGTATCTACTCTCATGCAAACTAGTTTAGTTTTGTCACCTTTCCAATATGGCACTTTGAATAGGCAAGGGATAAACACATTTTTTTTCTTTTTCTTTCACACACTTCTGTTTAATCTTGTGTGAAAGGTTAAAAAGAGTGAAAATCAGTTCCAGTAAAGAATATGGTGAGCAAGTGTTTTACTTGGCTCAACTTCCAAATTTTTAATCAATTGCCGGCCGCATGCACATTATCCTTACATTGATCTCTTCATCTGTTTGTCCTCAATGCATCACGTATTCTCATATATGTTTTTTTTTCCTCTTCTCCATTAAAATTAAAAATCCACCTTTTTTGTTTCTTTTGGCTCCATATACACATATATAGGAGCTTCAGAAATTGACTAAGGAACCGATCGAGGTAGTAGCTAAATATGGCAGAAAGCTACCGATCCATGATTGAACCCCCTATCTTGTTTATGATCATGTGCCTTCTCGTTCCTTGTTTAGCTGAATTACCTGCTGACCAAATCACTTCTTGTTTGACTCTTCGTGACATTAACAACTTTACCACATTCCCTAACAAGGAAAATGAGTCTGCAGCTTACTACAAGCTGCTCAATTTCTCCATCCAAAATCTTCGTTTCGCAGATCCCGCCATTCCTAAGCCGGTAGCCATTATACTTCCCGATAGCGTTGAGCAGCTAATAAACTCTGTATCATGCTCTCGACAAGGGTTGGTGGAAATAAGAGTGAGGAGTGGTGGACACAGCTACGAAGGGACATCATCCGTTGCTGCAGACGGAGCTCCATTTGTGATCATCGACATGATGAACTTGAATGGTGTGATGGTGGATTTGGAAACCGAAACTGCATGGGTAGAAGGAGGTGCAACGCTGGGTGAGACGTACCATGCAATTGCCCAAGCAAGCAATGTTCATGGGTTCTCAGCCGGGTCATGCCCAACTGTAGGAGCTGGAGGCCATATTGCCGGCGGTGGATTCGGACTCATGTCGAGGAAATACGGGGTTGCAGCCGATAACGTGGTGGATGCACTACTTGTTGATGCAAACGGACAATTGTTAGACCGACAAGGCATGGGAGAGGATGTGTTTTGGGCTATTAGAGGAGGTGGTGGGGGTGTTTTCGGGATTGTCTATGCTTGGAAAATCCAATTGTTGAAGGTGCCACAAGTCGTAACTGCTTTCGTAGTATCTAGAGCTGCTTCTGCTGCTGGAGGAGGCGGCCACAAAACAGCTAATGGTAATGTTGCAAAGCTGGTAGACAAGTGGCAACACGTCGCACCTTACCTGGTAGACGATTTCTACATTTCGTGCTTTGTCGGCGCTGGGTTGCCGGAGGTCAAGACTACTGTTACTGCTACTCGGAGTACTAATATATCAGCTACGTTCAAAGGGTTTTATCTGGGTTCAAGAAGCAGCGCCATGTCCATACTAAACCAAGTTTTTCCCGACTTGGGTATTGTAGAAGAAGAGTGCACGGAAATGAGTTGGATTGAGTCCATAGTATTCTTCTCCGGCCTGAGTAAGGGAAGCTCAGTGTCCGACTTGAGAAGTCGATATCTGCAAGGAAAGGGATTTTTCAAAGCAAAATCGGATTACGTGAGGACACCAATTTCTTATAGGGGCATAAGGGCAGCCGTGAAAATACTTGAGGAGGAGCCGAAAGGGTACGTGATCTTAGACCCTTATGGTGGAGTTATGTATGATATAAGCAGCGAAGCCATTGCTTTTCCTCACAGAAAAGGCAACCTTTTTACGATTCAGTACCTGGTGGAATGGAAAGAAGAAGATAATCACAAAAGAAATGACTACATAGAATGGATAAGAAGATTCTACAATGCAATGACAGAGTATGTTTCATGGGGCCCAAGGGCTGCTTATATCAACTACGTTGACCTCGACCTTGGAGTGATGCAGCAGCAGCATCATTTTCCTTTAAACAATAATTTGGTTAAGGATGATGAATCGGATGCTGTGGAAATTTCCAGGGATTGGGGTGAAAAGTACTTCTTGAAAAACTACGACAGATTGGTTAGAGCAAAAACACTTATTGATCCAAGCAACGTTTTCAGAAATCAACAAGGGATTCCTCCAATGTCGCCTTCTTCGTCTTTGGTGGTGCTCGATGACTAGTGCACGTACGCACGCAACCCAGCTAGCTGAGTGGTACGTACGTTGTTCATGGTAGATATATGATCGTGCATGCCTGCGGAGTGCAAGTCATTCTTGCTAGAATTCTGTTTGTATAATTTTCAATGTGAGTTGATGATCTCAACTCTTACAGAATTGCAGTAAGAAAGTGAGAGAAGGAGGAATGTTTCAGAGAATGATTTTCTATTTTATTGGATTCTACTCAGCACACAAAGTGTGAGAGTTCTGTTACCATTAGGAAGAGAGGGAAACACACTCTCTCTTACATCATTACAAACAAATCTAACCATTCAAAACTAACTCATCTCATAAGGTGATTACACATCATGAGCTATTAAATCATGCTATACTTTGTAAAATCCAACCCAATTTAGCAAACACATTTACATCTCAACACTCTCTTCCAAATGTTTTGCTGATTTCACACCAAGACCCTTCCTGAGATACTCGAATCGATCTTTGGCTAATGTCTTAGTGAATATGTCTGCAACTTGTTCTTTTGTCTTGCAATACACCAAGTTAATTGTACCATCTTGCAATGCATCTCTAATGAAATGAAACCTCATGTTAATGTGTTTTGTCTTCTAGTGAAATGCTAGATTTTTAGTCACAACTATAGTTGCAGTATTCTCACATTACAATGGTGTAGCATCAACCTATTCTTCATCAAAATCAGCAAGAACAAACCTCAGCCAAATTGCTTGTGTTGTGGCTTCTGCAGCACTCGCATGTTAAACTTCTGCAGCAAATAAGGCAATACTGTTTTGTTTGACAGACGCCCATAAAAACACTCTTGAGCCAAAGCTAAAAGCATATCCAGAGGTGCTCTTCATGTCATCCTTACTCCCTGCCCAATCATTGTCATAATAGTGAATCAACACTGTTGATATTCAATTCCAAAATCTAGAGTTCCCTATATATATCTTAAGACCTTCTTGGTTTGTTCCCATGCTTTTCCTTGTTAGATTATGCATAAATCTAGCTAGTAAGCATGATGCACACATTGCATCAAGTCTTGTAGCAGTTAAATACAACAAACTACCAACAATCTTCCTATATAAACCTACATTAGCATTCTCACTTCCATCAGATTTGCATAACTTTTCATTTGAGCAACATATATGCATGCAATTAACAATTGAAAGGCGGAATCATGCTTGTATGCACTAAAAAGAAAAACTTCACCCATGAAATTCAAGGCCTAGTAATTGTGGTGAACCAAGACTCAACTCAAGAACAAAGTGAGTTGAAAAATATTATACCTTTGTTGATTCCTCTTTGCATAAGCAAAGGCTAATCACCCAAGAGAGAGGGCCTTCATTCCTTACTTCTTAGCTCCATGGATTTCTTGGAGAATGATGGATGAATGGATTCTCCAAGTTCCCAAGAAAGGGAACCTCTAAGTTTCCACACCAAGGAGGGACTTGAAGAAGAGATGAGTGACCTTGGTGGAGAATTCATACTAGTAAATCCCTCCAAGGGGGCCGGCCTCGTAGAGAGAAAAAGGAGAGCTTTTGTTCTCTCCAATTTCCTCAAGAGCGAACCTTAATGAATTTTGGCTGTAAAGTCCTTTATATAGTGACTTCACTTAAGTGACAAAAAGAACCAAAAACCTTTCATTCATGCTATGGCTGGCCTTCTAAAGGCTTTGGGTTGTTTGGACCCTTTTGAGTCTTTAGTCATTAAGTTGTCATACAACTTAAGTTAATGGGCTTAACGGTTCTAAGCCCAATGGGCCTGTAGGTGCAATAATTACTCAAAAGCTAAAACGAACTTATTTGTTTGGCAAGCACTCTAGACGAGACATGGTGACATGACATGAAAACATCACGTTTTGGATCAACATGATAAATAATTGGGTCGTTATCAGGTGATTCGTTAATAACGGGTATACATGCAGGAAGTCCGTGGGTAACCCGTTTTGATATGTTAAGAAAAAGTTTATTTTGATAATTTTAAAGTTTACTAAAAAAAACTTATTATATACAATAGCCATAGTGTATATGTTGTATCTTAAATATGTATTATTGAATTATTATTCTATATAAGGTAAGAAAAATTAAGTTTTATTTATTTATTTATTTTTATTATGAGAGGTTTTTATTATCATTACTAGGATAAATTTTACTTGATCTTTGACTAAAATTAAATTAACTAGTATAGTATTAGTATAGGTAAAAAGACAGACCTACAAGTGAAAAATGTGAAAGAATATATAAACACTCGTGATTGCATCATTCCTCTACGAGTAGACAATGTTGCCTTTACATTGTTGTTTAGATTTTAAAAGCCCTCCAAACCCTCATGAATAGTGTTTTGTATTTGAGTGCAAAATTAAGAAAATTCCTAATAATTATTGTAGAATGCAACAAACACACACACACACACACACACACTCGTAATGTCAAGTTTTACAACTTTCGTGAAGTGGTCAACTCCGAATTCCGTTACCATATTCCATAAAACTTAGATTTCTATTTAACCATTACTTGTCCTTTACATTTTATTATTCTTACCAAATTTCGTTTTTCAAATTTTCTTTTTTGAAAACATAATCCTCTAGCAGATGTAGAAAAATAAATAGTTCGGATCATTGATACCACATTCCAATATTTACGATTAACTGAAATATGAGTTGATGTGATATAGTTTGTAGAGACTTTATAAACTCCGAGTAATATTTTCACTAATAGTATCAATGATCTGAACATCTCATCTTTCTACATCATGTGACGACATGTCCCAAATTATTATATATATTTTCTCCCCTAGTGTATAAAGTGACAATATTGCCCTTGTTGGCTTAGCAACGTGGATGTACATATGCAATTCTAAATTAATTTCCTCGCTATCGTAATTAGATTGTACTCGATGTCCCGAGCGCTTGACGTGAGTTAGGGCGGAATCGGAGTCATAACAAGGAAGTTACGAACGTATAGAGTGTAAACAGATCAAAATAATAAACCAAACACCATAATTCCTATTTCCTTTGACCTAATTAGGTATTTCGGCTATTATCTCATCTGGACCAATCAAAATTAGTCCTCTCTCTCCCTCTTTTACAGTAGCCCAATCAAGGCTCAACATTTTCTTCTTCTACCTAATCAGGAGGACACACACACACACACACACACACACACACACACACACACACGTACACACTCTCTTTCCCCTCTCCTTGAGCCTTCTCTTTCCTTCTTCTCTCTGCATCGTGACACCCACATACACCATCATCATCAAACTCTCATGGATCGAGTCTTTGGAAAGCACCATCATTCTCCTCTTGACCTCACGAACTCAGCCATACCCTTAGCTCATCGAACGGACAACAGGAATGTGAGAAACCAGAAGCTCCGACAAGGAATAAATGTGTTTATCTAAAGCTTTGTTTTTGCCCACTCACCTTTCTGTTTTGCGCCCCTCTACGTTCTAGGTAGCTACTCGTCTTTGGTGGCCCACGAGGACTACACGGTGGTTCTGACATTTCGATAAATAAAAGTAGGGATCTTCTCCCTGTTTGTATAATTAGCACTTAGTTAGTTCGACTGCACTTTCATTTTACCGATACTCTGATATGTTGTATCTTATGTTTGATCACTTTCACACATTTGCATAGTATCTCTAGTTAAATGAGTTTAGTTTTGGTTTTTAATTATTCACATTTCTTTTATTAGTATAACTTTTGTTGCGCACTTGGCTACGTCACTCTCACGTGACTGCCAACACGTCTGGACTCCGGTAGGGGTGTGTCACATTCTCTAATAGATTATGTTTTCAAAAAATAAAATCTAAAAAAAAAACAAAATTTGGTGAGAAAAATGAAGTGTAAATATAAATGACAATCAACGGTTAAATTTTGCTCAATGGTTTATGTGATTATAGTGGCCAATTTTGAAGTCGAGCCCTTCATGAAAGTTATAAACATTGCCATTACAAGTGTTAATATATATATATATATGTATTATATTTTTCATACTTCTGCAATAATTAACATGAATTTTTTTTAATTTTGCACTAAAATAAAACACACTATTCATGAGGGGTTGGGGCTTTAAAAATCTAAAAAATGATGTAAGTGTAACCATGGTCTACTCGTGGAGTGTTTATATATTTTTTCACATTTTTTTGTAAATCCTTTGAAAATTTGATATTTTGTAATGTACTAATGTTTTTTTGTTTTCATTATGCTCTTATTTTGGGTATGTAATACTTGAAACAAACGTGTTTTTATGTTTTGAATGTGAAAATGTAGTATATATATACTAATTTAACATTATGTTTTTCATTTGATTATTTATTAGTTTAAAATATATTTTTCTTTAACAGTTAATGGGTGCAGTTATTGTGGGTCGGGTCATATTATCTGTTTATTTTAACGGATGTTACACGACAAGACTCATTAAAATATCGAGTATGACACGAAATTGACACGAACACGGAAAACATGACATGAATGCTAGGTCTAATTTTTGGCACGTTAAATTTCTCATGGACAGAATACTCTAACCACTCGAGAAAGTATAAGTTGAGCCTCCGTCTCCATGCTTGGAGATGTGTAACCATGTACGCATGTATACTGCATACATGTACATACATACATACACACATACATGTAAACGAACATACATACATACATGTACAAACGTACTTTACATATCCATCTTAGATAAAACACATTAGGCGACGTAGGAAATGGCCAGGCTTTGGACCCTTTGGTTGGCCGGCATGTCGTCGCACGCATATTTTCGGACATTTTTTAAACTTTTAAATTGCTTAGTTTATTGATTCATGCTTTGGTGCTAGATGTATGCGATTCTTTGTCTCTCCCCACTCCCTCTCCAATCTAACTTGTTTAACCCGTATTTCCTCTCATGCAAACTAGTTTAGTTTTGTCTCCTTTCCAATATGGCACTTTGAATAGGCAAAGGATAAATACTACTTTTTTTTCTTCCACACTTATGTTTAATCTTGGTTGCTGTTTTCATATTTGATTTATTTAATTGAACACTCATGAATAAAAAATGTGGTGTGAAAGGTTAAAAAGATTGAAAATCAGTTCCAGTAAAGAATATGGTGAGCAAGTGTTTTACTTGGCTCAACTTCCAAATTTTTAATCAACTGCCGGCCGCATGCACATTATCCTTACATTGATCTCTTCATCTGTGTGTCCTCAATGCATCACGTATTCTCATATATGTGTTTTTTTCCTCTTCTCCATTAAAATTTAAAATCCACCTTTTTTGCTTCTTTTGGCTCCGTATACACATATATAGCAGCTTCAGAAATTGACCAAGGAACCGATCGAGGTAGTAGCTAAATATGGCGGAAAGCAACCGATACATGATTGAACCCCCTATCTTGTTTATGATCATGTGCCTTCTCGTTCCTTGTTTAGCTGAATTACCTGCTGACCAAATCACTTCTTGTTTGAATCTTCGTGACATTAACAACTTTACCACATTCACTAACAAGGAAAATGAGTCTGCAGCTTACTACAAACTGCTTAATTCTCCATCCAAAATCTTCGTTTCGCAGATCCCGCCATTCCTAAGCCGGTAGCCATTATACTTCCCGAGAGCGTTGAGCAGCTAATAAACTCTGTATCATGCTCTCGACAAGGGTTGGTGGAAATAAGAGTGAGGAGTGGTGGACACAGCTATGAAGGGATGTCATCCCTTGCTGTAGACGGAGCTCCATTTGTGATCATCGACATGATGAACTTGAACGGTGTGATGGTGGATTTGGAAACCGAAACTATTAGATGATATGGGGTGACTGATGCTGCATATGGATATTAGATATGGGGTGACTGATGCTGCCAAATTTTATGTTCTCTCTTTCCATGGGATTCTTTGTTAAGTCTAATCCCTTAATTTGAGGAAGATTGTCATCTAGATGACTTGTTGATAGTTGTGTGCTAGCTACTTGTTGCACTCCCTTAATTTAAGGAGTGAAAACTTTAGGGTTTAGTAGGATTTGCCAAGGTAGGGTTGCTTGTAACCTTCTACCTCATTATATACCCCCCTGTACATTCAATCAATCTATCAAAAATACATTCAAACAAACTTAAAATTTCCACATGGTATCAGAGTAGTGTCGTCCTTGACCTGCCTCTGCCCATTTTTTTTTCCACTGTTATTCATCTTCAAGCGCCAGTTATAGCTAAAGAAAGTTCAGTAAACCTTGGGGGAGAAAACTCACAAAGTTCTCCCTCTTTTGTTCTAGATACTGAGATAAATACGAATATGCGTTTATGCTCAGTTTTGTTGAATGAATTCAACTATCTCCCATGGTTTAGAGCAGTGTCTCTTGCTTTCGGTGGAAGAGGAAAGCTAAGGTTCAGCAATGGAGGAGTTGAAGCACCTGAGCCTTCTACCCAAGCATATGAAGCATGGTTGTGCAAGGACCAACAAGTCATGTCAATGCTTCTCAACTCAATGGAGAAACATATTGCAGAAATCTTCAGCTATTCCGAGTTCTCACACGATCTGTGGAAATCTGTGAAGGACATGTACTGGAATCAAAATAATTATGCACGAGTGTTTCAGCTAAAGAGGGAAATTGCCAGTCTTCAACAAGATGGAAAAACCTTTGTGCAGCATCTGGGAAGTCTCAAGACTATGTGGAATGAGTTAGATGTTTATCTACCTTACACCATTGATGCTGCAGTTCTTCTAAAAAGAGTTGAAGAAGACAAGATATATCAGCTGCTTGCGAGTTTGAACTCAGACTATAAGGATCTCAGGAGTCACATCCTGATGAATGTCGAACTTCCTTCCTTCAAAACGGTGTGTGCCATTGTTCAACGTTAGGAAGCTCAAAGAAGGGTGATGAACTTCGAGAAAAATTCCAAGATTTCTAAGTCAAGAGTCTATGTTGCCAAACATAAACCCTCAGACAGCAAGCCTTACAAAGGTAAAAATCCACACTTGAAGTGTAGTTACTGTGACGTTGTAGGCCACATGGAGGAAAGGTGCTGGATTTTGCACCCCGAACTAAAACCTAAATTGTCTTGTCACTTTCTCACCAAGTAGTGTTATGTTTCAGGATTCTCTCACAAAGAAAATGATTGGTGAAGGGTTCTTCCTAAATGGTCTTTACTATCTATGCAAGGAACCTTGTTTAGTCAAAGCTTTCCAAGTTGATTCAATTTCTTCCAAGGACCAACAAATTTGGCATCAAAGATTAGTCCATCCATCAAAGATTGTTTTGCTTAAACTCTTTCCCAAAAAGTATCAATCATCTATAATGTGTGATACATGTTAGTTCTCCAAGTTTACTAGGCTTCCTTTTAGTTCCTCAATGTCTAGGGCTAGCAAACCTTTTGAACTTGTACACTCCGATGTTTGAGGTCCAACTATTGAATCTTTTGATGGATATAAATATTTTGTTATCTTTGTGGATGATTTTTCTAGAACAACATGGCTGTATCTGTTAAAATAAAAACAAGGATGTCTTCACTATGTTCAAAGACTTTCATCAACTTGTCATAACTCAATTTCAGTCAACCATTAAGAACCTAAGAACCGACAATGGCACTGAGCTCTTATCCAACAATATGAGTCAATATTTGAGCTCTTATGGTATTGTTCACCAGACAAAGCTGTGTGGGAACCCCATAACAAAATGGGATCTCTGAAAGAAAGAACAAGGATTTAATTAAGAAGACTCGTGCATTGATGTTGCATATGAACATACCAAAGAAATTTTGGTCACTAGCCATTCTCACTGCAACCTATTTAATCAACAGATTGCCTAGTCGTGTTTTAGAGTTAAAGTCTCCTTATGAAACTCTTGAAGGAAGACATATAACTTTATCGCATTTGAGACTTTTTAGCTGCACGTGATATGTTCATGTTCAAGCATTGCACCGTGACAAACTGGATGCTAGGGCTGCAAAGTGTGTTTTCATGGGATATTCATCCTCCCAAAAAGGTTACAAATGTTTTCATCCTATTACTAACAAGATGCTTGTGTCTAGGGATGTAAGATTTGAGGAAACAGTTCCCTATTTTGTCCAAGGAGGCTGCTCACTCTCGAGAGGGGGAGCTAATGTGTGATTTATTTCCCTTGCCTGCGTGCATTGATCACTCAGTGCACTTGGATCCAGAAGCCACTAGCAATCATGAATAAGCAGAGATTGTGAGTGAAACTACTCATGTGTCTTCTCAACCAAGAAACCTAGAGGATGGTACTGAGTCTACTCAAGATGAAAGTCACGAAGAGCTCCCACTTTACCTCCTACAAGGTGTAATCATGTGCGTGCTCGACAACCTCCAGCAAGGCTCCGAGACTATGACACCTTTGCTTCCAAACACCCAATCGCTGAGGTGTTGAGTTATAGTCGTGTTCACCCCAATCATGCCACATTTCTAGTTGAAATCTCTCATCACATTGAACCACAAACCTTTTAAGAGGCTTAACTAATTCCTGAGTGGAGAAATGAGATGAAGGATGAACTTCATGCCTTGGAAAACAATCAAACATGGAGCATTGTGAAGTTACCCTTATGAAAGAAGGCTGTTGGGAGTAGATGGATCTATAAAACAAAGTTCAAGGCTGATGGATCACTTGAACGTCACAAGGCTGAATTGGTTGCACATGGTTTCACTCAAACGTTTGGGTTAGACTATAAGGAGACATTTGCTCCAGTAGCCAAAATGAACTCCGTTAGGGTTCTTCTTTCAGTGGCTGTGAATTGTGGTTAGCCATTGTATTAAATGGATGTAAAAAATGCGTTCCTTCATGGGGATTTACAAGAGGAAGTATATATGCAACTTCAACCAGGTTATTCTCAAGGTAAAAATGATATGGTGTGCTGATTACACAAAGCAATCTATGGTTTGAAACAATCTCCACGTGCATGGTATGCCAAGTTGAGTTCATTGTTGGAAGCTGTTGGTTTTGTTCGAAGTAATGCGGACCCATCCTTGTTCACTCATAAAGGATCAGCTGGTATATTAGTGGTTTTCATCTATGTGGGCGATCTCATCATCACAGGTGAAAATGAAGTTGAAATTGAAGCTCTCAAGAAATCTCTCAATCACACCTTAGCCATAAAGGACATGGGGAGACTAAAATACTACCTTGGCATTGAAATGGTAACATCTCAAAAGGGTTTGTTTTTAAATCAACACAAGTATGTTATGGATCTTCTCACTGAGGCTAAATTACTTGATCGCAAGCCTGCGATCACTTCCCTTGATAGTAAGCTAAAGCTTGAGATGGATGGAGAACCTTTCACTGATGTGAGTCACTACCAAAGGTTAGTTGGAAAGCTTATATACCTTACTATAACCAGACCGGATATCACTTATGTTGTGAGCCTGGTTAGTTAATTCATGCATACACCATCAGTGAAACATCTTCTCATTGTCAAAACAATTCTACGCTACCTCAAAGGTTCTATTGGTAGAGGTATTCTTATGAAGAATAACCAGTCCACTCAATTAAGTGGCTACACCAATGCAGATTGGGCCAAAAATGCAATTGATAGGAAGTCTACCACTGGCTATTGTACGTTTGTTGAAGGAAACATCGTCACATGGAAAAGCAAAAAACAATAGGTTATTGCACATTCTAGTACGGAGGTTGAATATCATGCAATGGCATCGACAACATGTGAGTTAATTTGGCTCAAGGGGTTACTTTTAGACTTGGGATTCTCTAGTTTTACTCCAATGTCACTTATGTGTGACAATTAAGCAGCCATGCATACCATTGCTAACCTTGTGTTCCATGAAAGGACCAAACATATTGAGGTGGACTGTCACTACATTAGGGCACAAGTTCAATCCTAAGTTATTCAAACCATTTATACTCGCAGTCATGGTCAACTGGCATATGTATTCACAAAAGCACTTCCCTCAGTTCCTTTTTAGCTCATTTCCTTGACAAGCCGGGCTCGATCAATCTCCTCGATCCAACTTGAGGGGGAGTATTAGACGATATGGGGTGACTGATGCTGCATATGGATATTAGACGATATGACGTGACTGATGCTGCCAGATTTTATGTTCCCTATTTCCATGGGATTCTCTGTTAAGTTTGATCCCTTAATTTGAGGAAGATTGACATCTAGATGACTTGTTGATAGTTGTGTGCTAGCTATTTGCTGCACTCCCTTAATTTCAGGAGTGACAACTTTAGGGTTTACTGGGTTAGTAAGATTTTCCAAGGTAGGGTTGCTTGTAACCTTCTACCTCATTATATATCCCTCTCTGTACATTTAATCAATCTATGAAAAATACATTCAAACAAACTTAAAATGTCCACAGAAACTGCATGGGTAGGTGTAACGCTGGCTGAGACGTACCATGCAGTTGCCCAAGTAAGCAATGTTCATGGGTTCTCAGCTGGGTCATGCCCAACTATAGGAGCTAGAGGCCATATTGCTGACTGTGGATTCAGACTCATGTCGAGGAAATATGGGGTTGCAGCCGATAACTTGGTGGATGCACTACTTGTTGATGTAAACGAACAATTGTTAGACTGACAAGGCTTGGGAGAGAATGTGTTTTGGGCTATTAGAGGAGGTGGTGGGGGTGTTCTATGCTTGGAAAATCTAATTGTTGAAAGTACCATAAGTCATAACTGCTTTCGTAGTGTCTAGAGCTGCTTCTGCTGCTACAGGAGGATGAAGCTGCAAAACCACTAGTGGTAATGTAGTAAAGCTTGTAAACAAGTGGCAACACGTCACACCTTACCTAGAAGACGATTTCTACATTTCGTGCTTTGTTGGCGCTAGGTTGCCGGAGGTCAAGACTACTGTTACTATTATTAGGAGTACTAATATATCAGCTACATTCAAGGGGTTTTATCTGGGTCCAAGAAGCAGCACCATGTCCATCCTAAACCAAGTTCTTCCCGACGTGGGTATTGCAGAAGAAGAGTGCATGGAAATGAGTTGGATTGAGTCCACTGTATTCTTCTTCAGCCTAAGCAAAGGAAGCTCAGTGTCTGACTTGAGAAGTTGATATCTGCAAGGAAAGGGATTTTTCAAAGAAAAATCGGATTACGTGAGGACACCAATTTCTTATAGGGGCATAAGGGCAGCCCTGAAAATACTTGAGGAGGAGTCGAAAGGGTACGTGATCTTAGACCCTTATGGTAGAGTTATGCATGATATAAGCATCGAAGCCATTGCTTTTCCTCACAGAAAAGGCAACCTTTTTACGATTCAGTACCTGGTACAATGGAAAGAAGAAGATAATCACAAAAGAAATGACTACATAGAATGGATAAGTAGATTCTACAATGCAATGACAAAGTATGTTTCATGGGCCCCAAGGGTTGCTTATATCAACTACGTTGACCTCGACCTTGGAGTGATGCAGTAGCATCATTTTCCTTTAAACAATAATTTGGTTAAGGATGATCGATCGGATGTTGTGGAAATTTCCAAGGATTGGGGTGAAAAGTACTTCTTGAATAACTACGACAGATTGGTTAGAACAAAAACACTTTTTGATCCAAGCAATGTTTTCAGAAATCATCAAGGTATTCCTTTTATGTCGTCGTCTTCTTCTTTGGTGGTGCTCGATAACTAGTGCACGTATGCACGTAACCCAGCTAGCTGAGTGGTACGTACATTGTGTATGGTAGATATATGATCATGCATAGATGTGGATTGCAAGTCATTTTTGTTAGAATTTTGTTTGTATAATTTTCAATGAGAGCTGATGATCTCAGCTCTTACATAATTGCAATTAAAAAGTGGAAGAATGAGGAATGTTTCAAAGAATAATTTTCTATTTTATTGAATTCTACTCAGCACACAAAGTGTGAGAGTTCTATAACCATTAGGAGGAGAGTGAAACACTCTCTCTCTTACATCATTGCAAACAAATCTAACCATTCAAAATTATCTCATCTCATAAGGTGATTACACATCTGATGCGAGATTTATACGCGCACAAATTAAACCCTCGTTTGACAATTGTAGTAGAATGGATAAGTGAGGGATCGTTCTAGACCGGGGATTAGGAGGGCTTGCTAAAACCTTCTAAATTGACTTAAAAACATAAAAACACAATATAAAACACTATTTAATGCTCGAAGAAAGGAAAACTAAAAATAAGAAAGATTAAGACTAAGACTTCAACGAAATAGGGGGGAATTGGATTTGGACGAATTTAAACTAAAATGAATACTTGGAAACAAAACCAATTGTAAATATGGTATTTGACGGAAATGAATGGATGGGAAGCTAGCTAAGGGTTCTTTCTCTACACATGATATTTATGCATATGAATCAATTTCCAGTTATTCCTTCATTGAATTATGAACGACAATGCCCCAAATTAACCGTGACATCACTAGTTAACCCTCAGATTTTCCTTATATTATTGGATTGGATGGCATCATTCGACAACCCAAAACATTCTCAAAAGTTCCCTACATGTCATCATAATAGAGATACAATCGAAGATCATTAAGAATAATGAAAACCATAAGCATTGACAAAGCATTTGCAACTATGACATCATGTTACTCATGCTAAGAATTAACTTAACGCGATCGTGACAAGCGACCTTCACTACTTTCAAGTATAAGTTAGTAACGATTATGTGAAACCTTCTTAAACTTTAGCCACATATTCATGCATGCTAATTAAGTGTCGACCCTCAATCAACAAACACAAATAAGTTAATCATCAAATAGTTAAGCCAATTGCATTCACGAATCAAGAGTTCATAACCGGAATTCATCAATTCATATCACATAAATAATCATGGTATTGAAATCACCCCTAGCCAAAAAGGGTTTAGTTCCTCATAACTTTGAAATCAAAGAAACACCTAAACATTCCAACAACTCAAACTTGAATTGTATGAACGTTTAGGCACTCTTCTCTTCCATTCCTCATATTACAAAACAAAGAGAATTGAATTTAAACATTGAAATCAAAGAAACGCGTAAACATTCCAACAACTCAAACGTGAATTGTATGAACGTTTAGGCCCTCTTCTCTTCGTCTTCGTTGTAGCACAAGGACTAAGGGATGTTGTTGGTGTGTTGAATGGATTGGGGGATTATGGAAATGGAAGAAATGGAGGAGAAAGGGAAGGGAGAATGTGTTTGTAATGTGTTGTGTATGAAAATGAGATGTGAATTGAATGGGGAATGAATGAATGCAAGGGTATTTATAGGAGTAGTGGAGGGAACATATGGCTATGTCATTTGTAGGTGAAGTAAGTGTGTGAGGTTGGTGAAGTAAGTGGAGGTTGTAGGTGAAGTAGGTGGAGGTTGTAGGTGAAGTAGGTGGATGTTGTAGGTGGAGGTTGTAGGTGAAGTAGGTGGATGTTGTAGGTGAAGTAGGTGGATGTTGTAGGTGAAGTAGGTGGATGTTGTAGGTGATTATGAGTGATAAGTGATAAGTGTATGATATGTTAAGTGATAAGTGAATGATTATGATAAGTGATAAATGAATGTATGATATGATAAGTGGTGAATGATATGTGGAATAAAGATGGAGAAGGTGGTGTAATGATGCATGGTTGTAGTTTAAGGTGTTGAATATGGATTTGCATGGCCTTTGAAGTGATTGTAGGTTTTGGAATTGGAAGGAAATGCATGGCCTTGGGGTTGGTTTAAGAGAGAATGGGCTAGGCCCTTTGTTTTATGTCCAAAGTGAAAATAAGGCCTTTAAATTCGTCCAAACTTTGGCTCCATGGATAAGCTATCCAATCCATGCCCAAAAATGCTCCAAATAGCCTCAAAATGCACTTTCTTGCTCCCTAAGCCCTTAGAACCTGAAAACACACAAAAGAAGCATAAAGAACTAAAATAACTAAAGAAACATAACGTAAATGTACGAGAACAAGCCATTTAAGTCGCATGAATATGCTCCTATCAACATCATGAGCTATGATTCATTGTAATCTAATCTAAATGAATACATAGACTATGATCTAGTGGCTTTTATTAAATCCTGCTATACTTTGTAAAATCCAACCCAATTTAGCAAACACATTTACATTTCAACACTCTCTTCCAAATGTTTTGTTGATTTCACACCAAGAGCCTTCTTGAGATACTCAAATTGATTTTTGGCCAATGCCTTAGTGAATATATCTGCAACTTGTTCTTCTGTCTTGCAATGCACCAAGTCAATTGTACCATCTTGCAATGCGTCTCTAATGAAATGAAACCTCCTGTTAATGTGTCTTGTCTTCTGGTGAAACGCTAGAATTTTAGTGACACTTATAGTTGCAGTGTTCTCACATAACAATGATGTAGCATCAACCTATTCTTCACCAAAATCAACAAGAACAAACCTCAGCTAAATTGCTTGTGTTGTGGCTTTTGTAGTACTCACATATTAAACTTTTGCAGCAGATAAGGCAATACTATTTTGGTTGACAGATGCCCATAAAAACACTCATGAGCCAAACCTAAAAGCATATCTAGAGGTGCTCTTCATGTCATCCTTACTCCCTGCCCATTCATTGTCGTAATTGTGAATCAACACTGTTGATTTGGCTTTCTCATATTTAATTCCGAAATCCAGAGTTCCCTGTATATATCTTAAGACCTTCTTGGTTTGTTCCTATGCTTTTCCTTGTTAAATTAGGCATAAATCTAGCTAGTAAGCATGATGCAAACATTACATTAAGTCTTGTAGTAGTTAAATACAACAAACTACCAACAATCTTCCTATATAAACCTACATTAGCATTCTCACTTCCATCAGATTTGCATAACTTTTCATTTACTGCAAGTAGTGTACCAACTGATTTGTAATCCTTTAGCCCAAACTTTTGTAATAGTTTCTTAGCATACTTCTTCTGATGAATAAATATGCTATTCTTAGTTTGTATTACCCCCAAACCAAGAAAATGATGCAAAAGTCCTAAGTAGTCATCTCTCATAGTGTTTGATCGATGCAAAAGTTCTAAGTAGCTAGTCATCTCATAGTGTTTCTCCATTTTCATTTTGAACTCCATCATGACATTTGAGCTACCAGTGTAAATTATGTCATCCACAAATAGAGAGACAATGAGAATACATGCATAAGTGGACTTAATGTATAATGTAGCTTCACTTGGGCGCTTTTATGGAAACCAAATGTGTTGAAGTAGGCATTAGTCTTATCATAGCTTTACTTAACTTGTAAACCTTATCTTCTTGACCTTTGATCATCTCCTAGAGGTTGATCAATATACACATCTTCATGCAAAATACCATTCAGAAATGCAATCTTGACATCTAATTGGAACAATTTACATCCTTGTTAAGTTGCCAAGGCAATCGAAGTTCTAATGGTATCTAATCCTGCCAAATGTCTCATTGAAATCCACCTCAGGCTTTTGAGCATAGCCTTGCCACCAATCTTGCTTTATTCTTTTGTACATAACCATCCAGATTTAATTTAGTCTTACATACTCATTTGACACCAAGGACAAGTTTTTCAAATCATCTATCAACCAACTCCCATATATAATACTTTTATATCATTTCAATCTCAGCACTCGTTACCTTTGGCCATAACTCATCTTTTAATGTTTCTTCAAAGCACTCAGGTTCAATTACACATAGATTGTACCTCTTATACACCCCACTCAAGCTTTTAAACTTAGAGGAGTGTGATCATACTCATGTGGATCTGTGATAACATTTTAAGTGTCATGACATGCAGAAAAAGTAAAGACTTGATTATTTTGATCATGTGACAGTTGGAGACTGTGTTCATGTAACAACCCGTCCTAATTTTTATTTACCAATTTTGGAATGAAAAGGTAGTTTGGTAATTTCGGTGGGGTTGATAGATATTTTAAATTGTTGCTTTTGGGTCTTGTTTGGTGTGCCTAAGTGAGGCCCACCCTTGTTTTTTTACCCTGGCCTAAACATTTCATCTCTCTCTCTCTCTCTCTCCTTCTTCTCTCCTTCACCTTCTCTCTTTCTCTTAACTCCCCCGAGCCATCTCTCTTAGCTCTCACCCCTCTCGGTGTACCGTTGCACCACCATCAACGTCTATCTCATTGGCGAGCTACACCACCATCATACCAGTTCATCCTACCTCTCTCCCCAAGACCTGAACTGGAACTAACCCTCGAACGTCTCTTGCATGCTCTCTCTACCCACTGAGAGGTCTGATGGCATTTGAGCCGATTTCTGGCCAACTCCGGCCACTACTAGGGAAACCAAAGGTATAGTCCTAATCTACACTTAGTTGTCTTCAATTTGGTGGGTAGATCGTATGTTAGGGTTGACAATTGAGGTTGATTGAAGCTTGAGAATTGAGGTTGACCGAAGCTTGGGAAGCTCCGACTTTCATCTTCATGAGAACTAGTCTGAAAACGGGTAAAACCTGAACCGGCCCAACTCGTCAGGCCATGGAACTCGGCTCAATTGGCCAGCGCAACCCAATTAACTTGGAACCCAAAACCATGCTTTTGGGCCACGGAACCCTGCCCAAACTCTAGGCTCAGACCCATTTATCTTAGGCCTAACTTTGCAGCCCAAAACCCTAGAACCCAACCAGCGCGTGGGCATCTATCTTCGTCGGCGCATGGAGCACACGTGCCTCTATTGAAAATACTATGATAGTGATGCCGGCAACCTAAATCGGTGCATGGTTGTCCGGGCTGCCGCCCCGTGGCAGCGCGTGCGGGTACCCGAGGTCCCCCTTTATGTTTTTTGACGTCTTAAATCCATTTACGATGTATGTTTCCTAAAATTCAATCGTTATGGTAGAGTTTTATTAATTGGACCCTTTATGTGCTTAAGTGCATTTATTGTGGCGTTTCCGTCTTCGCTAGTTTTCATGGCTTTTCAACGGCGAAGTATCTATGAGTGGACCCCTTCCAAAATGCATGTTTACTATTAAAAATGCATACATGAAAAACATGATTTGATGGCTACGTTTTATGAAATGTTTTTGAGTAAATTGGAGTTACACTTTATGATATATCATGCTTTATCGAATTTATGTTCTTTATAGTATATATGATTTATGATATGATGCTTGGGCTATTGAGCTCCATTGAGATATATACATATACTTTGGAAAGATTATGTTCAATGATTTTTGTGCTTATCTAGTGGTCACTATATGCCTACGAGCAAATGATATCTACATATGGCTTCGGTCAGGTGCTATAGGAGCCTATGGGCGATTGATATTTATATATGACTTCAGTCAGGTGTTTGATATTTATATATGGCTTCGGTCGGGTGTTGTAGGAGCCTACGGGTGATTGATATTTATATATGGCTTCGGTCGGGTGCTGTAGGAGTCTACAAGCGAATGAAGGCCTTCAGGCGAATGAAGTGTTATATATGCCTTCGGACGATACTAATACCACTATTTAGCACACTATATAGAATATATGTGAAGGAAATATTTGTGAAAACTAGTTCATTTGAGCAACATCTATGGATGTAATTAACAATTGAAAGGCGGAATCATGCTTGTATGCACTCAAAAACAAAAGTTTACCCATGAAGGTCAAGGCCTAGTAATTGTAGTGAACCAAGACTTAACTCAAGAACAAAGTGAATTGAGAAATATTATACCTTTTTTTATTCCTCTTTGCATAAGCAAAGGCTAATCACCCAAGAGAAAGGGCCTTCATTCCTTACTTCTTAGCTCTATGGATTTCTTGGAGGAGGATGGATGAATGGATTCTCCAAGTTCCCAAGAAAGGGAACCTCTAAGTTTCCACACCATGGAGGGACTTGAAGAAGAGACGAGTGACCTTGGAGGAGAAATCATACTAGTAAATCCCTCGAAGGGGTCCGGCCTCCTAGAGAGAAAAAAAAGAGCTTTTGTTCTCTCCAACTTCACTTAAGTGACAAAAAGAACCAAAAACATTTCATTCATGCTATGGCCGGCCTTCTAAAGGCTTTGGGTTGTTTGGGCCCTTTTGAGTCTTTAGTCATTAAGTTGTCATACAACTTAAGTTAATGGGCTTGATGGTTCTAAGCCCAATGGGCCTTGAGGTCCAATAATTACTCAAAAGATAAAACGAACTTATTCGTTTGATTAATTAATCATAGCCATAAATAATTAAACCATTTAATTATCCTTACTCATCTCTGTTGTTTCTTCAATTTTTACCTTACATGGTGTACGATCCATTAGGTTCCTTTTAGCGAACTAGTGGGTGATCAAAACTCTTCAAATCGATTGTGAATTGGAACATACTTTCAATTCTCCCTTTAGTGATTATACACCTTTAAGGCTTCCACAAACCATAAGTGACACCTAGTAGTATGTCATGGCTACCTAAGCTAATTAGAAGAGGTGGAAAGCTTATTCAGTTTGGGATTACAATGCAATACGATCTTTCTCTAATACAATACTCTTGACCACATTGTTTGGTTTGATAGTTTATTCATGTCTACTATTCAATGTGATTTGTGATTCTTTTACTTATATGATTACCTTGAATGTGTTTTGGAACGACTTCCTAAATCTCATTCATACTTTGGCCAGAGATTCTTAATCATATCATAGAGTATTCTCCCTCAAACGATTTGAAGGTTAGAGATCCCTTGTTGTGCATTCACTTGCCTCTATGGCTAAATGGCCTAACCACAACTATGTCGTGGACACCCTTTGACGGAGTGACTTTGATATAGTCAAAGATCAAAGACCTAACCACAAGACAACTATGATGCCTCAGGTCAAATGACTACTTTGTATTATCCCAACCATGAGTTCTCATGTGACATGAGTATGAGAACTCATCGTTGATCATGTTCAGTGGACTCATTCTCTATTGAGCACCTATATGCTTGTCTTAGTGTCAGTCACACCAATGACTCGAGACCTAGTGACTCTCTCTAAGAGAAGACATAACACATACTGATCTTAACGTACTGTCAATGCCCAATTGGCAATCCTATGATCAAAAACGTTTAGGATATGTATACGAAAAAGCTCATCATATATGTTTAGGTGAGTTATTATGTGATTGAAATGGTTGCATTATATTGGCATGCATATATTGATTTAGAGCTCATCATTGTTGCACCCTAGTGTTAATGCTCCTGCCTTGGGCCAGGGCCAGTCCTTCACGTGATGTTCACCTCCCACATCGTACGTTCTTCTTGGATCCAAGTTTGGTGCCACGCCTGTCGTACAAGTCACATTAGGTGACTCCGACTCGTAGGTGACCCGCGATTTACCGCTAGCCTTCATATGATCGTAGCACTAGAGCGTACATATTTACACCTAGTCCTGTCGTACAGGTAACACTAGGTGACTCTAACTCATGTGCTAGCATAGACTGATACGCAATAGGTGCAATCGTACAGGTCACATTAGGTGACTCCGACTAGCTTGATAGTTTAGATTGATTCACACCTGACTTACATTGATTATGGCTAAGAAATTGTGGCATGGCATGCCTTTGTTGTCACTACTTTTGTGGATTGGTTTTTCACATATATATGTAGTATTATTTTCTAGAAACTATACGAGTTTTACAGAGACGGGTTAGTACTTTTAGAAAAGATAAATGTGTTTTCTAAAGCTTTGTTTTTACCCACTCACCCTTCTGTTTTTCGCCCTTCCAGGTCCTAGATAGCTGTTCTTCTTTGTGGCACCCGAGGGTTACCCGGCGGTTCTGACATTCCATAAAATAATGTAGGGATCTTCTCTCTGGTTGTGTACTTAGTATTTAGTCAGTTCGACTGCACCTTTCGTTTACCTATGCTCTGAACGTTTGTAATTTGGGTTTGACCACTTCCGCATACTCACTTATTTCTAGTTTAAATGAGTTTTAGTTTGGGTTCAATTTGTTCACATTTTTAGTTACTTCCTTTGCACTATTGGCTACGTCATTCTCATATGACAGTCAGCACAGCTCGACTCCGAACGAGGTGTGTCAATTTGGTATCAGAGCTTAGGTTTGGCAATCCTGCATTTTTCGCTTGTGATATAAGTCCTAAGTATTTTTGACTTATGACAAAATCATGCCACATGTTCCTTCTGAGACTAGTTTTCCTGATTTTGGATAACTTGGTAAAGCTATTGCTAATGCTATTCAGTCCTCACTTCATCCTTCTCAAATGACTACTTTGGAAGCAATGTCTCATCTTCAGATCAATAATTTCTTGAGCAATGAGAGACTTGAGAAATCTGAGCGTTGACTTGATCATCTTGAGAAAACTTTTTGAGTTATGCAACGTCAAGGAACTCTTTCAAAAGAAAAGTGGGTCGAGACATCCACTTGGTTTTTACATTTAGAGGCTGCATCCTGGTGGATTCTGGAATCATGCCCCGTTATCAGTTTAAGATGCCATGAATTGTGAGGTTTTCAAGTAGTGGTTTCAGGCTAGATTTATACCATCGGAGTATTTGGATCATAAGATGGATGAATTCTTAGAATTGAAGCAAGGGAAAACGTCAGCCACTGAGTATCATCGGAAGTTTACTAATCTATCTCAGTGAATTGCTGCAAATCCTATTAAGATGCTATGGCGTTTTAAGAAGGGGACTCGCAAGCAATTACGTCCTATGGCGACTTCTACTCCTTGTTCTACATATCAAGAATTCTTCAACGTTCTGCTTCGGGTTGAGGATTCCGAGAATGCTTTGGATGATAGTGATGATGAAGAGCAAAAAGGTAATGTTCAGAAAAATAATAATAAAGGGCAGTCATCTTATGGTCCTTGTAAAACTAAGAATTTCAAGCGTAATGGTAATAGTTCTGGTTCATCCAGTGGTGGTTCAACTTCTAATACGCCGCGGAGGGGCGGCAGGTCCACAAGTGGTTCTCGCTTCCAGAATCAGAAGAACTCTAACAGTTCTGGTGCTCCACTGTGTCGTAGATACAATAACCATCATTTCGAGAAATGTACAAGAGGTATTGGTGGATGTTTCACTTGTGGTCAGATGGGGCATAGAGCTAACCAGTGTCTACAAAATCAACAAAAGCCTCAGCATCCTACGCTACCACATGTAGTTCCCCATCAGCAGATTCAGGCACCTAGTGCTTATACTCCAACAGGTTATGGTGGTGCTTACCACTACTAAGGGGACGTAGGTCAATATCCCGGATCAGCATATATGTATCCACCTGATCCTTATTATCAAGGTGGTTACCCACCGTACCAGGGATTCTACACGTTGTATGCACCATATCAGGGCAGCAGATCATAGTGGTCTGCTGGGAGACAATCCCAGAATCTTAATGTTGCCTCTAGTAGTGGTGGTTCGACTAGGCATCCTAATCAAACCAATCAAGAATGCGGTAACCAGGGACATGGTAACCAAGGAAATAGGGGTCGTGGAGGCCGACAGTAGGCTCAGAATCTTGTCCAGCTCATCATTTTGCAAGACGTTCAGAGCAACCCTGATTTGATTTTGGGTATGTTGAATATTCTTGGTCATTTTGCTAGAGTATTAATTGATTTAGGTGCTACGCATTCTATTATTTCTCATATAGTTGCTCAAAAGACTCAACCTCTCCCCACTCCCTTCGGTTATGAGTTGGAGTGCTCGATGCCTAGAGTCGACACTTGCTATGTTACCTGGGAGTATCAAGGATGTCTTGTTCTTGTTGAGGATGTCATCGTGCTAGCTAATCTTGTTCCACTAGATATCGTTGATTTCGATGTTATTCTGGGCATGCATTGGTTACATTATAATCTTGCCAAGTTGGATTGTTATCAGAAGGTTGTTACCTTCCATCGCCTGGGCTTGCTTAGGGTCACTTTTGTTGGTGATCTTAGTGGGTTGAGAAAAGCAACTGTTGAGAAAAGGTTGTCAGGGTTACTTAGCTCATGTGGTGCTGAACGAGGATACTTCTGCTTATATGGAGGATGTTCGGGTAGTCAAACACCTTCCTTATGTCTTTCTTGACGATTTAACAAGACAACGTCCAGATCGTGAAGTGCAGTTCACTATTGATCTAATTCCAGGTACAAACACTATTTATTTAACCTCTTATTGAATGACTCTTGCTGAGTTAAGAGAATTGAAAACCAGTTGCAAGAACTTGTTGACAAGGGTTTTTATTCGACTGAGTACTTCTCCTTGGGGAGCTCCAGTTTTGTTTATGCGAAAGAATGACGGAACTCTGAGGCTGTATATTGATTATCAACAGTTGAATCGGGTAACGATTAAAAACTGTTATCCGTTGCCTCGTATTGATGACCTTTTTGACCAACTTCATGGTGCTTGTGTCTTCTCAAAGATTGATCTAAGATTCAGTTACTATTAGCTGAAGATCAGGAGTAAGGATATCCCGAAGACAACATTTCAGACTTGATATGGTCATTACAAGTTTCTCGTGATGCCATTCGGGTTGATGAATGCCCCAGCTGCCTTTATGGACCGATGAATCAAGTATCTTTATAGGTTCGTCATTGTCTTCATCGATGATATTTTGGTATATTCTAAGACTAAGGGGGAGCATGCTGATGCGTTACGAATGTGACACACAAATTAAACCCTATTTGTGACAATTGTAGTAATGATGTATGTAGGGATCGTTCTAACCGGGGATTAACTAGGGGTGCTAATCTAATATAAATTGACTTAAAAACACAAAAACTAAACTTAAAGACTCTAACTAGACTACTATGACTCAAAACATATTTGAAACACTCAAAACTGCCTAAAACAATCAAATTGACTCAAACAGAAACTAAAACTTGATTTGGACGAATTTGAAAGTGCTTGTGACTCAAAATACTTAAAAACACAAAATAAGATAGATTATAATGACTAAGACTTAACAAAATATGGGGGGATTGTGTTTGAGTGAAATTAATTTTAATGGACATATTGTAAAGAAAAACAGATTGTAAGACAATTTGTGATGAACCAATGGATGATGGAATAGCTAAGGGGTTCTTCTCCACACATGAAATATATGCAACGTAAATCAATTTCCAGTTATCAATTCAATAAGTTATAAACCTCGACACTCCAAGTTAATTAGGTCCGCTTAAATTAACCTTCAGATTTCCCTAGAATCATTGAATTGGATGAATATGCATCGCAACCAAATTATTCCTAACAAGTTCTCTATATGAACAACATGATAAAGACACAAGTTAGAATCATTACGTTATTTGGAAATCATAAGCATCGACAAGGCATTTGTAACTATGAAAAGCATGATACTCCTGCCAGGAATCTACTTAACATGATCGTGACTAGCGACCTTCACTACTTGCGAATATAAATTCATAACGATTAGGTGAAACAAACTTATACCCTAGCACCAGATTCAAGCATGCAAATTAAGCGTGCACTCTCAATCAACATACAAGAATAAGTTCTAAATCAAACGGTTAAGCAAATTGTATTCACGACTTATGCAACGATAACTGGAAGTAATCAACTTATTTCACATATATAATCATGGTTTCGAATACACCCTTAGCCAAAACGAATTTAGCCAATCATACTCAAAGCAAAACAAAGATTACATGAATTAGACATTGAAATATAAGATAGAATACACCCAAAATTTTCAACAACTCAGAATGAAGAGCCAAACAAATGAGTGAATCTATCTCATTTCCCTTGCTTGCGGCAGATTGAGTGATAATGGTTTCTGGGTTGTTTTCATGATGTAGAATGGATTTAGGGTGTTTAGAGGCACGACAAGGGATGTAGGTTGAGTGTGGATGAGTGTTTGATGGTTGGATGTGTGTGGGAGTGAATGGACGAGTTTTGGTGGTGAATCCCCTCTAGGGTTCGGGCAAGGGCTGATTATAAGTGTTTTGGGAAGTTAATAACATACCTAATTGAGTTATGATTCAGATTTCCTAGTCTAAATAGAAAAGGTAAGTGAATAAAGTCCAAATAAGGTCAGAAAAGGGGAATGCACGAATTTAAAACAAGTAAGGAATGTCCTTGCCTTGCAAGGAGTCAGAAATTAAACCTCTTGCACAGCAAGGAAAGGGAATTTAAGGAAAGGTATAAAATTGGTGCAAAAGAAGGAAGGAAAAGTCCATTCCTTGCAAGAAATCAGAAATTAGGACTTTAGGGAAAGTTTTAGAACTAAGAAAGTGAATTAAACTAGGAAATAGGAAATTGAAATCAGGAAACACAAGGGAAGGGTGCGGCACATAGTTTAGGGAAAGGTAAGATACAAAAGCAAGAGGTATTAGAATAAGAGAAAGGTCCTAACACAGATGGAAAATAGGGAAGTTTACACAAAGAAAGGGAAACAACCTTCCTTGCACGACAAGGAAGGGAAAGTTGCAAAGAACCTTTGTTCGTTGTCCAAGGGTGCTTGGGAGCCATCTTAGTTGCTAAAACTTAGAGCATCCTTGATTTAGGAAAGGTCAACCAAAATAGGTAACTTTGGCTTAACTTTCCTACTTCAAGTAGGAATCCTTGTGTGATTAGGAATCCTCGTCCAACTAGGAATCCTCATGTGAGTGGGAAACCTCCTTCAATTTGGAAACCTTCTCGTAATTGGAATCCTCGTCGTAGTAGGAATCCTTGTCGTAGTAAGAATCCTTGCGACATCAACTCTTCAATTTCGTCCATTCCTTTTGCTCCAAGCATAAGCTATCCAATTTGTGCCCAAAAGTGCTCCAAAAAGCTCCAAAATGCATCATTTCGCCAAATACGTCTTATGAACCTGAAAACACACAAAAGAAGCTTAAAGAACTAAAATAACTAAGAACTAATAACATAAATGCACGAAAACAAGCAAACTAAGTCGCATACATATGCTCCTATCATATGCTAGATATCTGAGTCTGGTTTTGAAAAGTTAAGGGAACATCAGTTGTATGCTAAATTTAGTAAATGTCAATTATAGCTGGATCAAGTGTCATTCTTGGGACACATGATATCAGCCCATGGTATTCTTGTGGACCTTTAGAAAGTAGTTACTATGGAGAATTGGGAGTAGCCTCGGACTATCACGGAAGTGCGGAGTTTTCTTGGTCTTGCGGGCTATTATTGACACTTTGTGAAAGATTTCTCAACTATAGCCTTGCCTCTGACAAGGTTGACTAGGAAATGAGTTAATTTTGAGTAGAGTGATGATTGTGAGCGAAGTTTTTAGCAGTTGAAGTATTGTTTCACTCGACACTCCTTAATGACAGTGGGAACTTCTTCGAGATCTATAGTGATGTTTCTTTGAATGATTTGGGTTGTGTATTAATGCAGCATGGAAAAGTGATCGCGTATGCTTTGCGACAGTTAAAGCCCCACAAAATGAATTATCCTACTTATGATCTTGAGTTGGCAGCTATTGTTTTTGCTTTGAAAATCTGGAGGCATTATTTGTATGAGGAAACGTGTCAGATCTTCACCAACCATAAGAGCCTCAAATACATTTTCACCAAGAAAGAGCTTAACCTCCGACAGCAGAGATAGATAGAGTTGCTTAGTGATTATGACTGCACGATTAAGTATCATCTTAGTCGTGCAAAATCTATAGCTAATGCTCTAAGCAGGAAATCCCAGGGTCAACTCCACACACTTTATGCATGCCGTGTTTCACTCTTGACTGATTTGCAATCTACTGGGGTTACATTAGGAACGGATCGCCAGGGAGTTCTACTTGCTAATTTTCAAGTTAGGACAATTTTGCTGAATCGTGTACTCGAAGCTCAGGCGAATGACTGAGAATCATAAGCGTTGGTACAGGTAGTGTTAGAAAGGAAAATAGGAGATCTCAGGATTTAGAGACCTAATGGTATGCTTATGCAGGGTGATCAAATGTATGTGTCGAACATAGAAGAACTGAAGAAATAAATACTTGATAAAGTGCATGTTTCAGCTTATGCGATGCATCCTGGGAGTACCAAGATGTATCATACCATCCGACCATTCTATTATTGCCCTGGTATGAAAAGAGAAATCGTAGAGTATGTAAGTCGCTGTGCAGTTTGTTAGCAGGTCAATGTAGAAAGGAAGAAACCGTTTGGGCTTACTAAGTCAGCTCACTTTTTTCCTATTCATTACCTCGTACACGGAGTAGTCAGACACTTTCCTGATGTTTTTCCCGAGGAATTACCTGGCTTACAACCAGATCGTGAAGTGGAGTTCACCATCGGTCTACTTCTAGGTACTAATCCTATTTTTCTTACACCTTACCGTATGGCTTATGCGGAGTTAAGGGAACTTAAGACCCAGTTGCAAGAGCTTGTTGATAAAGGTTTTATTCAGCCAAGTATTTCCCCTTGGGGAGACCCAGTTCTATTTGTAAGGAAGAAAGACGGAACTTTGAGGATATGCATCGATTGCAGGGCAGTTGAATCGGGTGATGATTCAAAACCGTTATCCATTATGTCTTATTGATGACCTATTTGACTAGCTTAGAGGTGCCTGTGTGTTCTCGAAGATTGATCTAAGGTCTGGTTAATATCAGTTAAAGATCAAAAGCAACGACGTTTCGAAGACAGCTTTTAGAACTTGATATGGTCATTACGAGTTTCTTGTGATGCCGTTCAGGTTGACTAATGCACCAGCAGACTTTATGGGTCTGATGAATTGGGTATTTTGTCTGTACCTTGACAGGTTCATCGTTGTTTTCATAGATGACATTTTGTTGCATTCTAAAAACAAGGCTGACCATGCCAAGCATCTACGTTTGGTTCTAAAGATGCTAAGGGCGAATCAGATGTACGCTAAGTTCAACAAATGTCAGTTTTGGTTGGATTAGGTGTCATTCTTAGGGCACGTGATATCAGCTCAATGTGTGCTTGTGGACTCTTAGAAAGTAGCGACTGTGGAAAATTGGGAGCAACCTCAGACAGTTACTGAAGTACGAAGCTTTCTTTGCCTTACTGGCTATTATCGACGCTTTGTAAAAACCTTTTCAGCCATAGCACTACCTTTGACCAAGTTGGCTAGAAGAGGAGTTTAGTTCGCGTGGAATGAAGATTGTGAATGGAGTTTCCAACAATTGAGGTACTTTCTCACTCACGCACTTGTCTTAGCACTTCCCGACGACAGTGGAAACTTTAAGATCTACAGTGATTGCATCTCTGAATGGTCTTGGATGTGTGTTAATGCAGCATGGGAAGGTGATTGTGTATGCTTAACGCCAGTTAAAGCCCCATGAGATGAATTATCCTACTCATGATCTCAAGTTGGCAGGGATCGTTTTTGCTCTGAAAATTTGGAGGCACTATCTTTATGGGGAAAAGTGTAAGATCTTCATTGATCATAAGAGTCTAAAGTATCTCTTCACTCAGAAAGAGCTTAATCTTCGGCAACGGAGGTGGGTGGAGTTGCTAAGTGATTTTGACTACACAATCGAGTATCACCCCGGTCATGCGAATACTGTAGATGATGCTCTTAGCAGGAAACCTCACGCTCGACTAAATACTCTTTATGTTAGTCGTATTCCTCTTTTGACTTATCTAAGATCCACTGGAGTAGCGTTAGAAATGGATCGAACTGCAGCTCTACTTGCCAACTTTTAAGTCAGACCGGTTCTGTTGGATCGTGTTCTCTAAGCCCAGACGTGAAAAAGAAAGACTTTAGGATTCGAAGGCCTGATGGCATGTTGATGCAAGGTGACCAAATGTATGTGCCTAATGTTGAGGGACTAAAGAAAGAGATACTAGATGAAGCCCATATCTCCGCTTATGCGATGCATCCTGGGAGTACTAAGATGTACCATACCATATGACCTTTCTACTGTTAGCCTGGTATGAAAAGAGAAATTGCAGAGTATGTTAGTCATTGTGCAGTTTGCCAGTAGGTTAAGGCGGAAATGAAGAAGCCATTTGGACTGCTACAACCACTCCCAATACCCCAGTGGAAATGGGAAGATATTACAATGGATTTCATGTACAAATTACCTCATACGCGAAATGGTTATGATGGTATTTAGGTGATAGTTGATCGACTTACCAAGTCATCACATTTCATACCCGTTCGTGAGAATTATTCGTTGAGTCAGTTGGTCGAACTGTTCATCTCTGAAGTTGTTAAGTACCACGGAGTTCCAGTTAGTATCATTTCTGACCGGGATCCCCGATTTACTTCGAAGTTCTGGGTAGCTTTTCAGGAAACTTTGGGATCGAGATTACTCTATAACACCGCCTATCATCCTCAAACTGATGAGCAGTCAGAGAGAACTATCTAGACTTTGGAAAATATGTTGAAATCATCAGTTTTACAGTTTGGAGACGCTTGGCACAAGTGCTTACCATTGATAGAGTTCGCCTACAACAACAACTTCCATTCTAGCATTGTTATAACACCATATGAAGGGTTGTATGGGAAACCATGTCGTACTCCACTATGTTGGTTTGAAGTTGGTGAACGAGTTTTGGTGGGCCTGGAGATTAGGGATGAGATGACACAGAACATTCAGGTGATAAAGGTTAACCTGAAGGCAGCCTAGGATCGATAAAAGAGTATTGCCAACAAACATTCAACCGACAAAGTTTATAAGGTTGGTGATTGGGTATTCTTGAAATTATCACCGTGGAAAAGTGTTGTACGATTTGGAAAGAAAGGGAAGCTCAGCCCTAGGTACATCAGACCATACCAGATTGTTGAGTTGGTGAAGTTGCCTATCGACTTGTTTTACCACCAGAGTTGTCGAGGGTGCATAATGTGTTTCATATGTTGATGCTACAGAGATACGTCTCTGATCCGTCACATGTGATCCCTCCTCAGCCACTGGAGATCAATCCAAATTTGACCTACGACGAGGTTCCAGTGACTATTCTTGATTGGATGGATAAGATTCTTAGGAACAAGACTGTGCAAATGGTGAAAGTCTTGTGAAGGAACCACTCAGTCAAGGAAGCCACTTGGGAGACAGAAGAGCGCATGCGAGATTTGTACCCATGTCTATTCTATGGTTTTGATTTGTAGTTAGTGTTGAAATTTTGGGGACGAAATTTTCTTAACGGGGGTAGATTGTGACAACCCGTCCCTAATTTTCTATGTAATTCCTTCCCGAGTATGTGAAATGTCTATTATGCCCTTATTGGCAAGTGATGTGGACGTGTTTATTTCTTTCTTAATTTATTTTCTTGCTTCTGTAAATAATTTGTACACATTGTTACAAGTGTACAAGAATCGTTATTAGTGTAGGAACACTATTACAGATAGGTTTCATTTTCCTTACTGTAGAAAATCTAAAACCCTATCCCTTGTTTTCTTTAAATATACCCCCCTTTCCTCTTTTTCTTCACTCACCTATCTATTCTCTCAAAACACTCACCAATCCCATCCACTCCCTCCTCACAGCAACCAATCAGAAAAAGCAAAAGAAAAATCATTCATCTCTCTTCTTTCTCTCTCCCCCTAAAGCTCTCTCCCTCTGCAACCACCATAAACGAGCATCAAATCTTGTAGATTGAGCTTGTAAACCACCCCACCATGTCCATCTCACCCTCATGAGCACAACCATACCAGCCAAACCCAGAATGAACGAGTTTTCGACGTCGAACTCGGAAGGTCCAAACTCAGTGATTTGAGTTAAACGTGTTTTCTACCGAGTTACAAGTTTCTAGGACTTGGGAAGACTTCTACACAATTCTCTAAGGGTCCTAGACTAGTTTTGGAGGAACGTTGATGTGAAACAACCTAGTTTCGAGAAGTCTCACTTTTGCCCGGATCTTTCGAGGCATCGCGATTCTACTCTTCATAAGCTTCAAATCCATATAAAGTAGGTCGAAAATAGTTGAGAAATGAAGAAGTTATGCAAGTTTAAAAATTTTTCAAAAAACCGGTGAGATTCGAGTTGCAGATGGCGACACCGGCGGCGGACGATGGAGCTCGTCGAAGAAGACAAGGAATATTCCTTCAAAGTTGACGGAATATTCTAACGGCATCAGGTAACGCCGTTAACCTCTGTTAAGTTTTTAATAGAATATTCCTAACGGTGTCAGTCACAAGAACGGCACATGCTCGCACGTGGTGGCGCGTTTGGCTGTGCCTTGGCCGGCGCATAAGGGCGCGTGCGGTGTTGAAAAGTTTTTCTAAAAATTTGTGTAGGTGCGCGACGTCGAGTAGATCGATTTCATATACTTAAACCCTAGGTTTGAGCAAACTATGGAGGTTTTATTTAAATTTTCGTATATGTGCTTTAATAATTCTATTATAGTTATTTAACATATAGGGGAAATGTATCCTAAGGACATACAGGGCCAGGCTAGGCTCGGAGACTACAACCTGGCAATGTATTTGTGAGTGGGCAGTTTATTTTAAACCTATACATACTTATAGTTTCCCTAAATGCATAGTTACTTCACTTTTACTTTTATATTGCCAAGTATTTGTTATTGTGATATAAATTGTGATAAATGCCGTTATATGGTTGGGATATTATTGTCATGACATTCATACATATCTGTACATGCTCATCTTGCTGCACCGGTGTTAATACTCACCCCAGGGCCAGGGCCAGTCCTTCATGTGTATGTTAACATCACACTGTTCGCTCATCTTGGATCCAAGTTAGTTGCCAATCCTGTAGGGTAGTTACATTAGGTAAATCAGACTCGTATGTGACCATGCTTCTGCACCAGCCTTCACATGATCGTAGTACTAGAGCATATTGATTACACCCAGTCTTATTTGTGTCAAAGATTATCTGTTCTAACTCGTGTGTTAGCTTAGATGGATGAGCACTTAGTTATACTTGATTATCACATGATTGTATTAATGTGGCATTGATATATCATGACGTGGCATATTTCTGGTTATATTGCTGTTGTATTATTGTTTACATACTTACGTAATATGTTTTAAGGAAACTATACTTGTTTTACGATGAGGGGTTAGTATATTCAAAAATAAAGGTTTCTTACGATCATTGTTTTGCTGACCCACTCAAGTTTGTTTTTTGCCCCTCCAGGACCTAGATAACTACACTCTTTGTGGCATTCGAGGAACCTTTGGCAGTTCTGACATTATCCTTTTTTTAGACATATGAACTTATCCACTGTTGTGTAATAAGTGTACTTTAGCTACTTTGACTACTCTTTTGCAGTCGTACTATTTATTATGCTCTGAATAATTTAATTGTAGTGGGTTCGTCCCACGACTGCGCACTCTTTCATTGTTTAATTTTAATTAGTTCTAGTTTAGTTTTAATTTATTCATGTTTTCACATCACTTACCATTATGGTTACATCATCTCACGGTGACGACCAGCATGCTTTGACCTTCTTAGGTCAAGGTGTGTCAATGACAAAGTAGATTTCATCACTTATGCACTATTGTAGGCTCTCTTATTTTAATCTCATCCATTGGTTTGTTTCTATGAAATTAGACAAGTTAAGATTTCATTTCATAACAACTATTGGATTTGATTATCTTATCTCAAATCTCATCCGTTGGTTTATTTCTCTGATTGACACATTCTCCAAAATTAAACAAGATTTTCATTTCATAACAACCATTGGATTGGATTATCTTATAACAATTTAGATATGTTATTTGTTTATATTTTCAGCTTAGGTCTTTAAACTACCAATGTTAAATTTCATCACTTTTTTATGAATTTTTCAATCTAGAAAATTAAACACAAAGCACATCATTTTTTTTTAATCAATCACACAAAAAATAGTCGTTTGTATATATATATGTTCTTAATCAAACAATTGGTTGAAAATAACCCCAAAAAATCCTAAAAGGTTGAAAAATAAACCCTTAAAATCATGTTTTGAAATAAAAAAAATGGGGCTCACCCATTTCTAAACTGAAAAAAAAAAAAAAAAAAAAAAAAAAAAAGGCCAAGATTGGACCCTCAATTTGGTATGGGTCCCCTTACTTTTTGCTACCTAAGGATTGAAGTTGGTAGCCCATGTGGTGGATATAGGCCAATTTTCCGGCTTAATGGGGATGAAAATTTTCATTAGAACTACAAATGTGATAGCCTCAAGGGGGATAAAGCTCCCATTGCGGATGCTCTTACGTCGTGTGTTTCACTTATTTTCGACATAATGCATGCGGGGTTAGAGCTTTCCAATGGGAAAGGAAGTTTGATACTGCAGAGCGTCGACCGCTCTAGGCTTGATTTTGTGGCATTAGAAGGTCCAAAGTTAGTTCTTCCAAAGAACACATAATGGCATGCCTTTGCAGCTTTTGGTTAGTTTTCTATTATTGGGAAAGAGTTTGTGTGGTTAAATTATTTGAGGTTGAAGAAGAGTTTGATCTATTATTGTAGTTTGTTTGTAACTTAAAATGTTTGCCCACCAACTGTTTGTGTTTATGCATGTGAGATGGTCTGGTGGGACTGAAAGGAATATTTTTTTTTTAAGAATTCCAAAGCCTAACAAACAAGTTTTTGATTGCAAGGGTTGTACTTAAGAAATCGTGTTTTATAAAACGATCACAAATTTTGAGTTAAAAGTTTATAATAGAATGCCAAATGAGCCCTAAATTTTTTGCTTACGATTTGTGTAGTTTTAGCAACATAAGTACTTTGATTGCCAATCACAAGATGTTTTACGGTATAATGATTGGAGATAGAATTGGTTAGCTAGGTACTTATGTGTTGTTGGAATGTGAGTGCTTTGTTGGTCACACGATGCCGATACTTTCATGGTAACGAAGCAAGTTGGGTATCTTTATTTGATTTTTGAAAATTAAGATGAAGAGGTCGTAATGAAACAAGTTGGTGCCTTTTACTCTTATAAATTTTGCCTCTTCCCCTGACAAGCCACTGTCTATAAGAGACATATTAAAAGAAAATATCAGCACACGTTTGTTACAATTCCAAAATACATACTTTTTTTTTGTCGTAATTAGGATATAGCATTAATCAGACAAAGATGCCAAAGAGATACAAGAAAGCCTACACCGAGGCAAACAGCTGAAGAAACTACTAGAAAAGAGTAGTATGAGGAGGTGACATTATAACCACGACACTGCATCTAATGCTAGAGCATCCCTCCTCACACTACCAAAAGTACTTATGGGGGGCAAGGGAGGCCATCATTGCACAAAACATGAACAAGGGTAGATGGGGGTCTATCGACCCAAAACTGATCACATACTTCCCTACAACGTCGCGACCCTAGAAGGTCCGCCCCTGAGTTGGCCAGTCTTGGAAACCAAGACCAGCGGCAATAAAAAAAAATACTTTCCCAATCTGCAACATTTCGCAAGAGTGGGGAAGGCATCCCAACTGCCTTTCTTTGCCATGTCCCTAAGGCAAGAAATTGATTCCAAGGAGTCTGATTCAACAATAATCAAATTCCAAACACTGTTCTTTCCCAACCTACACCCATGCAGGATAGCCAAAGCCTCCATCATAGCTGCACTTGTAGCCTACCCACCGGACCTACCAGCAGCTAAGAACATTCCATCCTCATCCCGAGCCACCACACCCATAAATCCCTGTCCATCACTTGGTCCCCAACTTGCATCCACGTTAATTTTTACAAAGTCCGGACTCAATGGAAACCATCTACCACCGTCAATTGGTTCCGACAATCTGGGCATGGGCGAAATGGAATGCACAACTCTGACCGCATTGAAGGTGGTAGCCGACAGAGAACTAGCCATAATAACCTGTCTTGGGTGAATCTGCTGTTGGTTGAATTGAAAATTACATCTTGATTTCCATATATGCCAGCATGTAAAGGCAATGTATGAAAATAGATTATTTCTCACCTCCTTAGAACCCTTGGCCGAATCATATATCTGAAGCAACCAATTTGCCCAAGTTGTGATTTCCGTCCGATTGATCCTCAAATTCAAGCTTCCCCTGAACCAAATCACTTCCACCCACAGGCATAGCAGAAATAAATGCTCAACTGTCTCATCGTGCGACTTACAAATAGGGCATAATGGAGAAGGGGAAGATCTTCTTTGGTATAGATTTGCCATTGTTGCTACCGCCACATGATGAGTCTTCCACATAAAGTATCTAATTTTCGGGGGAACCTCCCATTTCCACACACAATTCCACAAGTAGTCAGGAATGGAGCCCGACATTTGGTGGTTAAGGCTCCCAAGGGATTGATTTCGAGTAATTGCCCAATATTATCCAAAATATATACATTTACATATCTAATCCAATATTATCTATTGATCAGTTAATTTGCACAAATGAATTTTAGTAATTAAACTAATTTGAATTTTGATTCTTAACAAATGTTTTTCGGTACAACAATATCTTATTTTTTAAAAATTGAGAGTGTTTGAATTAAGTCACTGAGCAACCCAATATAATAGATAAATATCAAACTCGCCGTCCATGCAAGTCAAATATAAGAATCACAATCTTTAATTTATAAGTAGGAAAGGTAGACGTAATGCTATTTTCTTTTATCTTTCAACAAAAAAATTGACATAAAGATTTAGAAAATTCAGTTTAGCTATGTTAATAAATAATTTCATGTTTTAGAATATGTTAAAAGGGAATTTTATTTGTTTAAAATAGGGTTCAAGTCCTCGTCCTATTCAACAGGATTCCTAACTTGTTCGGTAACCATCTTACATGGTTCACATAAGTCGCAATTGGTGCCTGAAAATTGAGATAAGGTCTGCGTGGATGAAGATTGCTGTAAAGAAAACAACAACACTGTGAAGACGTGGATACCAAGAAAAGTAAAAATAAAATACAAAAAGAAAGAAAACTGACCGTTCTTGCGGTACATCGTAAAATAATCCGTAGATAGAAAATCAGCAAAATAAAAAATAAAAATTCGGATGGATATAAATGCGAAGAAGATAACAATCCATGCCGCTTGAAGAAGTTTGGAGAGGAGGAGAGTCGTGTGGGTGATGGCGTCATTAAGTGTTAATGGTGCTTTATTAAGCATCGAAAACAAACGCTACACATGTTATTGTCCCAGGAGCGAGTGGTGGAGGAGCAGCAGCAGCAGCTCCAGACGATATTCAGTTACGCCAATAATAAGGTGCTCAGCTGATACTGATAGTATGGCTACTCAGAAATTGGGTATCAAAGTCGACAGGAATCCTCCCGAGTCCAGGCTCACCCAACTGGGCGTCAGAAATTGGCCCAAGTATATCCTATTTTCTCTGGCTCTACACACACACACACACACACACACACTCTCTCTCTCTGTCTCTGTCTTTCTCTCTCTGTGGTGTCGCACCCGAAGAAAGTAAACCTTAAACTTCCTTCCATTCTATATATGTTTATTCATTTCTGATTATAGGAGAGGCAATTTATCCGGCCATTTGCATTTGGTGTAGTTGTGTTCACAATTTCAAGACGTCCGGCTAAAGGATGAAAAGTAACTGGACAACTCTAATGGCTCGTTTAATTTGCCGTAATTAAAATGAGATGAATTGAATTAATGAGAAATTGAAATGATGAGGAATTAGAATGACGAAGAATTTGAGTTCATATAAGTTGTTTACTAGTTCACTTGATTTGAAATGAAAATGAATATAATTACTAAAATGTCCTTTGTTGTTTTTTTTTTTTATTTCATACAATATTTATATTTAATAACCTTTTAATTACTTTTTTATTTGTTTTATTTCATGCCCTTATACCAAAAAATTTAAATTTGTATACAAATTTATTGAATTACCAATATTAAATATTAATTACACTTTAATAATGCCCTTTTTCAAATACATTTGGATAGAACGCTCCTCACTTCTCTACAAGTCTACGTACATTTTCTTCTCTGGCCCTCACCTCCATCTTCCCCACGCATACTACCCCATAGACACGACCTCTTCTGTGGTAGAAGAGGTGGAAAGTATTTCATGGATTTTTGGGTTTTTTGAGTGATTGCTTCCTCGGATTTGTGGGTTTGGGTCTGAATTTGAATTGTTTATTTTCTGAATTTGAATTTGAATTGTTTAATTCTGATTATGGGTGTATAAAGAGTCATGATTTGGATTTGGGGTATTTGCAAACTGTTAATTTTTTTTTTTTTTTTTTTTTAAATTCAAAGATCATCATTATCAAAACTCATTCAAATTAGAAATCATTTATTCATTTACGTTTTTGTTATCATTGCACATAACTCAAAAGCCACCGGCGCTAGTGCTGGAAAATGTACTTGGCCAGCCACAGTCAATGGTTGTTTAGTGTAATCATTGGACCCCGATGATATATAGTGGACTACATCTAATAAAAACTACTCTTAATTGTTTCTTATGATTTTACTTGTTTAGTATTTGTGTTTTCTTGCTTAGAGGTTTACATATACTTGAATGCGAAATATACATGTTATAGCACATCTGCCCGACACTTTCAATTATATATGGTGGCGTTTAACAGGTGGGGTTGCCCTCCAAGCAAGTTTCCATGGACATACAGTAACAAAGAGACTTGCTATCTGCTACAAGGCAAAGTGAAGGTTACCCCTGATGGATCCAATGAGTCGGTTGAGATTGGTGCTGGTGATTTGGTGGAATTTCCAAAGGGAATGAGCTGCACTTGGGATGTATCAGTGGCTGTAGACAAGCACTATAACTTCAGCTAGATAGATTTATAGCCATTGGCCCCCACTTTAATTAATTGTGATAATTAAATCTATGGAACATATAAGCAGGTGTGTATATATACAAACACACATATAAACAGGTATATATAGATGTTTACTATGAACTATGTAAACCTTGCTAGTCAATAAAGTTCCTGATGACGTAGTCTGTGTGCATGCTATAATTGTATGGGCGATGCCTCTGGTAGACACGTTAAAAACCCTAGTAGACAACACTGCCTGCCATGGCTAGCCCATTCCCCCTTCTCTCTATCCTATGCCTGACAGATCACAATCAATCGTGATCAACATTTTGTAGACGAAGAGAAATCTCTCCGTGCGACGCCGGGACTTCTTCATGTTGAATTATAAGCTGTGATTTGATTAGTATTAATAGTAGTTATATTTGGGCAAAGATTTCTCTAGAGAAGGCTCCTTGGACCTCAACATAGCTCCCCAAGGGATTGGCACTTTGGATGTATATGTTTGGTAGTCGGGCTCTTGCTTGTTGATGTGCTATAAGAAGAGGACAAAGTTAGTTCTGAAAGGTGCCATTGTAGGGCCTTAGGAGTAGGCCTTGAGGCTCGCAATCAAAACTAACAAAGTGCTAGGCGTGACACAACTATCTCAGTATAATAGATGTAGAATAAGTGTGTTTTAAGTCAATTACTTACACCCCAAGTTACTTAGACTTCTTGTTATCAAAGGATTGTCGTGGATGGGTTAAGTCCACATTAAGTTCTTTTTCTTGCCTTGTAAACAAGGACTTATAGTTCATGGTCTTGTTTGTTCAAATAAAGGGAGTCCAGAGCCCCTTAAATCATTTGTTTAGTTCCAAATTGCTCTTAATGAAAACATATCCATTAAGTTAACCGGATCCATATGTAAATGGGACTCTTAAAAGAGCAAAACAGGTGGAAATAACTTGAATACATACTGGAGAATGCATTTAGGCAATAGATCTACTAATTCAGAAAACAAACAAAGAGCTTCGGGCAATATTTCATCTTGTCTGGCAAGGCTGAACCTCTTGGAGTCACTTCTCATTTGAATTTGCAGGGGTTATATGCTAAGAGGGATAGATGGTAAAAAAGTTTACATGAGGGAATCAATACTACACCACTAAGGAAGATAGTAGAGCTTTTATACTAGACAAAAGATAGCTTCTCTAAAGAAACTATTGCTAAAAGGACTGAATCTGGGTTGGTTTTAGCTTTTGGATGCAAATCTAGTTTGAGAGTAGAGTTTGTAGGTTGGTTTGTTTGATTGGTTGAGTGTCCTTGTCTCTGGGGCATGTCTTCCCTTTTATAGGCGATCTGGCTTGGTTGCTATAGCTTTTGCTCTTGCCTGAAAGTACAGGGAGGGTAGTGAGTCATCAGTTTTTTACTTGTAATGCCACTGGAAAGTGTTCTTTGGCTGATAGTAAGTTAGTCTCCATCACTTGTCACTTCAATTATAAACACATAGCTTGTATCTTGGCTGAAAAGACTTTAGTTTGCTTTTGAGCTCGATGTTGGACTTCAGGCAAGTCTCCCTTTTAATCGGCATCCTTGGGCCTCTTTTATTTAAACCCAATATTCAAATATTAATCCAAACAAGTTAAGCCTTGTTAGTTAAATGTGAATTCACTTGAGCTAAATATGCTAAGTGTAAGTTCATATGGTGTTAGGTTGTAAATGACAGATGGCATAATCCTAGACTATTGGTGAATGAAAGGTTAAGATGCCTTCGGATGTAACTAACTTGAGGTGATGAGTGTATGTGCTCATTCACTGATTTTTATACACGAAAAATAGAAAGAGAACATTCTCTGTGATTTGCAGAGAGTAGCAAGCACTCAAATGTTTTCTGCATTTTCATTTCCTTCATCTTTTTCGATTTCATTTACCTATTTCAAAAGCATTTTAATTACATCTGTTGGAATTTTTAAGTGGTATTTCAAAATACAAAATTCCATCTTAAATTTCCTTTCTCAGTTATAATTATATTAACTATATTTGATTCTTAATTCGATTTAATTTTCTATCTTTGTTGACCATATCTTTAAAATTAACTTTCCTGATTGAACTTTTATACTACACATTGAATGGATTTGATATCAAATTAAGTTTTGATCCCAATCTTATTTCTTTGATCGTTTGACATATGGCATTTAATTGTTTCTACTAGCTATTGCTTTCAAATCGGTTGAAACAAAATTCTTTAGTTACATAGCATTGGTTTTAACGTATTGGTTAAACAATTAAAGTAATTGTATAGATGTTAAATTCTTTTGATTTAATTTGTTTCAATTGCCACGATCGTACAACGATTTTCTGGGGCTCAACCTCTACTATTTTATTGGTAGCCACGAGTCTTTTTGAGATATATGATCATTGTCTCTATTTTCTAATCAAGTGCTTACTCTCAAAATTATTGGTTTTCAAGTTCATTTTTCTTTTCAAGGGAAAGATTCAAGTTGTTCATTTGACCTGAGTATTGCGAGTGTATGCTTACAAAGGTCAATAGGTTGTTGTCTCTTGGAGGATAGGACGCCATAACCTGCTACACCGAGATTCTATCTCCAATGGGCGAAATCTATTCTTAAGGACAGTTACTTACACTCATCATCCTAATTTTTGTTCGTGGTCAAAGAAGCATCAGCCGGATAGTCATCAACGACAAATTTCCCAACAATCTTAAGAATAGATCATGGACACTACCACTTCCGTTTCCATTGCTACTACTTCCGTTCCTATTACTACTGCCTCTGTTGCTGCTACTACCAAGCTTCCTGATGTTTCCAAGATCGACACTTTCAATGGAACGCATTTCAAACACTGGCAAGAAAGAATTTTCTTTGCACTTGACATTATCAACCTTGCTGGCTACCTTACCAAGCCCAAGCCAAAAGAAGGCACTGACAGGTATAAGAAGGATTGAGAAGAATGGGAGAAAGGTAACAAAATATGGAGGCACACAATTTTGAGCACACTTTCCAATGAGCTTTTTGATATCTATTGTTCTTACAAGACTGCAAGTGAGATTTGGGAAATTTTGAAAAAGAAGTATGTAGTGAAGATGTTAGTACACAAAAATATATTGTTGGAAATTTTCTAAAATTCCAAAGGACAAAAATGTGTCACTACAAATTCATGAGTTCCACAAGCTCACCAATGACTTGAAGAATGAGATATAGATTTTCCCGAAGTGTTCTTGTGCAGAAGTCTCATTGGGCAGCTCCTTGAATCATGGAAAGACTACAAGAATAACATGACACATAAGAAGAAACAGAAGATTTGATCGTGCACATTCAAATCGAAGAAAAGAACCGAAAGCAAGACCAAGCTAACAAAGTCAAAGAAATTTCATCCAAAGCAAATGTTGTTGAAGGTAAGTCTGGTGGAAATAGGTTTCAATCCAGGTACGAGAGCAAACTAAGGTCAACCAAAACCAACTCCCAATTCAAGAAACATGGAAACTGCTATGTACGTGGAAAACCTGGGCATCATGCACATGAATGCAACCATAGGAAGAGTGATAACCCTGCTCGAGCAAATGTGATTGAAGCTGAAAACATTGGTGCTATGGTCGTTTTCGATGTCAACATGGTGACAAGTGCGAAAGATTGGTTGGTAGACTTTGGGGCCACTAGACATATTTGTGGAAATGTTAGTGCATTCACTTCCTTCACACTAGTAGGGGATGTAGAAGAACATGTTTTTTATGGGTGACTCAAGAAGTTCATTAGTTGCTAGACAAGAAAAGGTTCTCCTCAAACTTACATCTGGAAAAATTTTGTCCCTTAATGATGTACATTTTGTGCCCAATATCCGTTACAATCTTATATCCGCTGCATTACTTGGAAAGGTAGGGGTAAAAATAGTTATTGAATTTGACAAGATAGTTTTGACTAAAAATGGGGTGTTTGTTGGAAAAGGATATTGCAACCAGGGTTTATTTTTACTGAATGTTTCTAAAGTTGTTAATGGAAATGCATCTACTTCTTCTGCTTACTTGGTTGACTCTATTGATTTATGGCATGGTAGACTTGGTCACGGGAATTTCAATTACATTAAGAAAATAAAAGATGTTGGCATGTTAACCTTGTCTGCTTGCATGAAAAATAAGAAATGTGATGTTTGTGTAGAATCAAAGGCAACTAAAAAGACTTGTAAGTTTACACAAAGGGAATCTGAATTACTTGGCTTATTACACGGTGACCTTGGAGATTTAAGACAAACCATGACTAGAGGAGGTAAAAGATATTACATAACTTTCATTGATGATTACTCTAAATATACAAAGGTTTATTTACTTCGTAACAAAGACGAGGCTGGAGAAATATTTATAAAGTACAAAATTGAAGTGGAGAATCAATTGAACAAAAAGATAAAAAGGTTGCAAACTGATTGGGGAGGAGAAGAGGAGGAGGAGGAGGAAGAAGGGGGGGGGGGGGGGTAGGAATATGAGTCTAATCCTTTTAGTTTATTCTGCGAAGAGCATGGCATAATACATGAGACAACCCCACCTTATTCACTTGAGTTTGGAGTAGCCAAAAGGAAAAATAGAAACTTTGAAAGAAATGATAAATGCAATTATTGGAAGTTGTCACTTGTACTCTAGGGCACGGTTGCATGGGTTCAAGTATGGCTGAGGTTGTTCTCTTAGTGTTATGTTGTCAACTCCCTAATTCATGGAGTGGATATTTTGCTTTCCAAAGATTTGTGTAAGGATCTCAAGTATGGGTTGGCATCCTCACTTTAGTTAAGTTATGGGCTAAAGTGATGGTCTTAACCCTACTCTTGTATCTTCCATACCTTGTCTTGTCCCTCACCTTCTTTCCTTATTTTATTCTTCTTTTGCTTCTCTCGGTACTAGGGCAAGATCTTAGGTGTTGTTGCTTAGTTTTCTCCCGAGTATCCCTTGATTGTATTGGTCCTTATAAGAGTGTTCTCTCTCTTTTGTAAGATAAGAAATGAATCATACTTTGAAAAGCAACATGGTATCAGAGCAGGTTCTCTAACCTGCTCCTGCTACACTGCCTTCCAAAATCCTTCAATCTTAAAAATGTCGCAAGACAATCCGGCTGCTTCAACGGCAGATAGCTCCCCGGAAGTTTCCTCCGTAAATATGCATGAAGTGGATGTCAACCCAAATCAAAGGTTAAGCTCAGTCGTATTGAATGAGTTCAATTACTTGCCATGGTCGAGAGCAGTGTCACTAGCGCTGGGTGGTAGGTCCAAGTTAGGGTTCATAAATGGAAGCATCAAAGTTCCTGATGCTTCCTCCCCAAACTATGAATCTTGGCTGAGCAAAGATCAACTTGTAATGTCATGGCTCTTAAATTCCATGGAGAGAAAATTAGCTGAAATTTTCAGCTACTCAGAATCGTCTTATCAACTATGGGAAGCAGTTAGGGAGATGTATGGTAGTCAAAATAATGCTGCTCGAGTCTTCCAGTTGAAGAAAGACATCTCCGATTTACAACAAGATGGGAAGCCATTCGTTCAACTCTTGGGAAGTATGAAAACCATGTGGAACGAGTTGGAAACCTATCGACCTCATACGACAGATGCAGCGTTGCTACGAAAGAGGGCAGAAGAAGACAAGATCTTCCAACTCTTGTCCAGTCTTGACTCAACATATGAAGATCTGCGATGTCACATACTCATGAACACAGAATTACCTTCATTTCCAAGCGTGTGTGCAACCATTCAACATGAGGAAGTAAGGAGGAAAGTCATGAACATAAGTACTATGCCAAATGTCCCGGAGTCTAGGGCATATGTGACTAACGAAAGAAGATACAAAGGAAAGCACCCTCACCTGAAGTGTCAACACTGCAATAACACAGGTCATGTTAGAGACACATGCTGGATTTTACATCCAGAATTAAAGCCAGACTTCATGAAGAATGTACCAAGGGTGAACCGTATCCCACATCGGGCTAATTCTGCATCCACCTCTTGCTCCACCAAGACAGATGTATTCAAGAATTTCACAGCTAATCCGACAGAACTCATGAATGAGTTCCTGTCATTTCTACAAGTCAAGAAAGGAGGTGATCAAAGAGACAGTACCAAGGGCATGGAAGAAGAAACATCAACAGCAATGCTTGGCAAGTTCACAGGTTTCTTGACAGACACAAATCTTGTGCCCCAAGAAGACATGCCAGGTATTATGAAAGCCTTTAAAACTGCACTAAAATTAAATATGTTTGCATGATTTTTGGGTTATAGATTCGGGTGCTACAGATCATATGACCAATCTTGTGTCTAATTCCAAAATTTTTGAAAGATTGACAAAACCGTCTCAAGTCTCAATAGCAGATGGAAACCAAGTAAAGGTTTTAGGAAAAGAAAAAATTAAGTTGATGTCAGATGAACTCGAGTCTGTAGCTTTGTATGTCCCTTCCTTTCCTTTTAAACTTCTATCTGTGGGAAGAATCACAAATACCTTGAATTGTTTAGCCATTTTTTCTCCTCACAATGTGATTTTTCAGGATTGTGTCACCAAAAGGACGATTGGTGAAGGGTTTTTCTTAGATGGTCTCTATTACCTGTCAAAAAGCAATCCCAGAGGTCTTCAAACCAAGTTCGAATCCACTGGTGATGCTTGGTTGTGGCATCAACGTTTAGCACATCCTTCCTCTCCCATTTTGTCAACTTTGTTTCCAAATTTAGGAAAGAATGATCTGAGTTGTGAAACCTGTCACTTGTCTAAAGACACTAGATTATCCTCAAAATCTTCTCTTTCTAGAACAAGTAAGTGTTTTGAACTTGTTCATTCCGATGTATGGGGACCAACTAGTGAATCATTTGATGGTTACAGATTTTTTGTGATTTTTGTGGATGATTTCTCTCGGGTTACTTGGTTGTACTTACTAAAGTCTAAGAGTGAGGTTATAGAAGTATTTAAAGATTTCCATAACCTTGTAAAAAATCATTTTGTATCTCAAATTCAAACCTTGCGATCTGACAATGGCACCGAATACATGTCCCATATCATGAAACATTATTTAAGTGCTCATGGCATCATGCATCAAACGAGTTGTGTTGGAACCCCTCAACAAAATGGGGTAGCCGAACGTAAAAATCGAGATCTCCTTGAGAAAACAAGAGCACTGATGCTGCAAATGCATGTACCTAAGAGGTTTTGGTCACAAGGTGTTATGGCAGCTGCATACATCATCAATAGGTTACCGAGTCGAGTCTTGGAACACAAGTCCCCTCTAGAGGTTCTGAAAGGAATGAAAATTGATGTCTCACATCTAAAAGTGTTTGGTTGCATCTGTTTTGTACATGTTCAGTCTCAACACCGAGACAAATTGGATCCCAGAGCTGCTAAATGTCTCTTCCTTGGTTATTCATCCACACAAAAGGGATATAAGTGCTATAATCCCCAACTAAGGAAAGTGATAGTGTCTAAAGATGTAAGATTCCATGAGACTAATCCTTTTTTCAAACCGAGTGAATACATAGACCAAGGGAATGGCATCCTGGACCTGTTTCCATTACCAAGAATTGAATCTGAGGAGTTACACCACAAAGAGGTCAGTCTCAATCAAGACAACACAGACACTGATCTTCCAGACTCTCAACCAGATGAGTTCATACAAGATGAAGACATTGAAAACCAAGACAACCCTCCAACTGTTACAGAAGAGTTGCAAGAGAGTGAGCCTTCTCTCCCAGCACCCCGACGCAATCTCCGTCGTGATAGGCAGCCTCCTAACCGGTTTCACGATTTTGATATTTACAAACCAAAGCATCCAATGTCAAGTTATGTATCATATCAAAAAGTGACCCCCTCGCATGCTGCCTTTCTTAACAACATCTCCAGTTATAGGGAGGCTCAAAGCTTTCATGAGGCCAATCAACAGGCAGTGTGGCAGGAAGCAATGAGAGATGAACTCAAAGCTCTAGACCAGCACAACACTTGGAGCATCACCAAACTTCCACAAGGAAAAAAGGCTGTGGGATGCAAGTGGATTTATAAGATAAAATTTCATGCAGACGGTTCAATCGAGAGGCATAAAGCCAGGTTGGTGGCTCGAGGATTCACTCAAACATTTGAAGTGGATTATAAAGAAACATTCGCGCCAGTTGCAAAAATGAACTCAGTAAGGGTGTTGTTGTCTGTCGCTGTTAATAAAGGATGGAATATGTATCAAATGGACGTGAAGAACGCCTTTCTTCATGGTGATCTTGAAGAAGAAGTTTATATGTGGTTGCCTCCTGGCCATCATCAAAGTCAGGTCCCTGATCTGGTGTGTAAGTTGCATAAGTCCATTTATGGACTGAAGCAATCCCCTCGTGCTTGGTATGCTAAACTAAGCTCAGTTCTTCACAGTGCTGGTTTCAAAAGAAGTGGAGCAGACTCATCATTGTTCATTCGTACTGGAACTGGTGGAAAGTTAGTTGTGTTGATTTATGTGGATGACTTAATAATTACTGGTGACAATGCGTCTGAGATCTTCAAACTCAAGCAGTCACTACAACAAAAATTTGCGATCAAAGATCTTGGGGTGTTAAAATATTTTCTTGGTATTGAAATGGCATCCTCTCACAAGGGTCTATTTCTCAATCAACGAAAATATGTCATGGATCTCCTTAATGATGCTAACATGAGTGAGTCTAAGCCTGCCACCACTCCTCTCGACAGTAAGCTCAAACTTACAATGGGCGGAACTCCTCTCTCCAATATCAGTTCATACCAGAGGCTTGTTGGCAAACTAATCTACCTCACTATCACCAGACCCGATATCTCACATGCAGTTAGCATTGTCAGCCAATTCATGCACAATCCTTCTGTCGATCATTTGAACCGTGTAAAGAGGATCTTACGTTACTTGAAAAGATCTGTGGGACGTGGCATTCTCATGACTAAGAATGATCACACTTATATCATGGGATACTGTGATGCAGATTGGGCAGGCAATGCTATTGATCGAAAATCTACTAGTGGTTATTGCACCTTTGTGGGTGGAAACCTAGTCACCTGGAAAAGCAAGAAGCAAACTGTCATTGCCAGATCAAGTGCCGAAGCTGAGTATCGTGCAATGGCCTCAACAGCTTGTGAATTAATCTGGCTTAAGGGTCTTCTAAGCGACTTAGGTTTTTCTGCAACTCTGCCTATGTCTCTATTCTGCGACAACCAAGCTGCAATGCATATAGCTTCCAACCCAGTGTTTCACGAACGAACGAAGCACATTGAAGTTGATTGTCATTACATTCGGGAGCAAGTGCAAGCTCAAGTAATTCGGACACATTACATCAGAAGCTCTGATCAACTTGCTGATGTTCTAACAAAGTCCTTGCCTTCTCATCAGTTTCAGCGCCTCCTGTCCAAGCTTGGATCCATCAATCTTCTGGACCCAGCTTGAGGGGGAGTATTGGAAGTTGTCACTTGTACTCTAGGGCACGGTTGCATGGGTTCAAGTATGGCTGAGGTTGTTCTCTTAGTGTTATGTTGTCAACTCCCTAATTCATGGAGTGGATATTTTGCTTTCCAAAGATTTGTGTAAGGATCTCAAGTATGGGTTGGCATCCTCACTTTAGTTAAGTTATGGGCTAAAGTGATGGTCTTAACCCTACTCTTGTATCTTCCATACCTTGTCTTGTCCCTCACCTTCTTTCCTTATTTTATTCTTCTTTTGCTTCTCTCGGTACTACGGCAAGATCTTAGGTGTTGTTGCTTAGTTTTCTCCCGAGTATCCCTTGATTGTATTGGTCCTTATAAGAGTGTTCTCTCTCTTTTGTAAGATAAGAAATGAATCATACTTTGAAAAGCAACAGCAATGTTAATAAGTTTAGGGGCAATTCTAAATTTGTGGGGGAAAGCTATCTTAGCTGGAGGAGGGGGGAGGAATATGAGTCTAATCCTTTTAGTTCATTCTGCGAAGAGTATGGCATAATACATGAGACAACCCCACCTTATTCACTTGAGTATAATGGAGTAGCCAAAAGGAAAAATAGAACTTTGAAAGAAATGATGAATGCAATGTTAATAAGTTTAGGGGCAATTCAAAATTTGTGGGAGGAAGCTATCTTAACTGTCTACCACATACAAAATAGAATACCGTACAAGAAAATGAAAAACCCCTTATGAGTTATGAAAAGGTTATTCACCAAATTTAGGTTAATTGAAAGTGTGGGGGTGTTTGGCCAAGGTCCTCTTACTTGAACCAAAAAAGAGAAAATTAGGACCCAAGACTTTTGATGCAATGTTATTGGATATGCACAAACATAGTGCTGCTAATAGGTTCTCAGTTATTAAAAGTGTGCTTAATGTAATGGAGACTAATACTATCATGGAAACCAAGAATGCTGATTTCTTTGAAAATATTTTTCCTATGAAGCTCAATATTGACAAGTCTGTTAGTGTGTCTCAGTCATTGCCAGGTTCTGAAAGAAATGCAAATTCTGGATTTGAACCAAGGAAAAACAAAAGGGCAAGAAAGGAAACTAATTTTGGAGATGATTTTTATACTTTCATTGTGGATAGCGACCCACAAACTTACAATGAAGCTACGACTGCACCAGATGCACCTTATTGGAAAGAAGCTATTAATAGTGAATCAGAATAAATTATTTCTAACCATATGTAGGAATTAGTTGATTTGCCTGCAGGTGCTAAAACGTTGGGGTGCAAGTGGATTTTCAAAAAGAAACTAAAAGCTGATGGATCCATTGACAAATATAAGGCTCTGTTGGTTGCAAAAGGTAACAAGCAACAAAAATATGTAGATTATTTGGATACTTTTGCTCCGGTAACAAGAATTGCCTCAATAAGAGCCTTAATTGCTTTAGCATCCATCTATAACCTTGTTGTTCATCAAATGGTTGTGAAGACTGCATTTTTAAATGGCGATTTAGAAGAGGGGATCTACATAGATCAACCTGAAGGTAGTGTTGTGCCAGGTATGAAACACAAGGCGTGCAAACTTGTAAAATCTTTGTACGGTTTAAATAAGCACCTAAACAATGGCATGATAAGTTTGATAAAGTTTTACTTTCTAATGGGTTTTTAATCAACCACGCAAATAAATGTATATATTATAAAATTATTGATGATTATTGTGTGATTATCTGCTTATATGTAGATGATATGCTTATCATTGGAACTAACCATGAGGTTTTTACAGAGACTAAATTGTTATTAGATTCTGATTTTGACATGAAAGATATGGGGGTAGCTGATGTAATTCTTGGTATAAAATTACTAGAGCTTCAGATGGTATCTTTCTTTCCCAAGAACATTACGTTGAAAATTTTGTGAGGAAATTTGGATGTTATGATTGTAAGTCTTTTTCTACACCTTATGATGCAAATACTCAATTAAAGAAAAATAAAGGTGAGTTTGTATCCCAATCTGAATATGCTCAAATTATTGGTAGTTTAATATATCTAATGAATTATACAAGAACCGATATTGCTTATGCAATTGGAAGGCTGAGCAGGTATACTCAAAGCCCCAATAAGGATCACAGGATAGCCGTATCACAATTATTAAAATATTTGAGAGGCACTATGAATTACGGATTGAAATATGATGAATTTCCAGTGGTGCTTGAAGGGTATAGTGATGCAAATTGGATCTCTGATTTAGACGAAGTGAAATCTACTAGTGGATATATATTCATTCTTGGTCGGGGTACGGTGTCTTGGAAATCTTCTAAACAGACATGCATAGCTCAATCAACTATGGAGTATGAGTTTATAGCTTTGGAAATGGTAAGCTCAGAGGTTGAGTGGCTTAGAAATCTCTTACCAAACATTCATTCTATGGAAGAGACAAGTTTCATCAGTGTCTATGCATTATGATAGCCAGGCTGCAATAGCCCTAGCTAAAAACAAAACATATAATGGGAAGAATAGGCATATATATGCCTAAGGCATAATGATGTGAGGTAGCTGGTTGAGGCTGGGGTTATATCCCTAGATTTTGTACGGTCAGAGATGAATTTGGCTGATCCTCTAACAAAACCACTAAGCAGAAAGCTAGTGAGTGATACATCAAGGGGGATGGGATTAATCCCTATTACAATGATCAAGAGTGAAGGTAACCCAACCTATGTGAATGGCGATCCCAGGAAATAGGTTCATATGGGTAAAAACAAATCACTTGTTGATTGAGCATGCACTATCAAATTTATCGAGAATCCCTCCCTATGGTGTAGATAGTGCAATACTGCAACATTTAAGGTTGAGTTAATTTCTTAATGAATACCATAGCCCTTATGGACGGTGTGTTTGATTGCAGTACACACTTGATGGATTCACATATATGAGTGTGGAAGTAGGGCCACTTCCTATAAGAGTTTAGGCATACTTTCTAGAGCATTCATGAATATCCAAGTAAGGCGCACGGCCTATTTGCGCCACCCCGCTAGAACAAACTTGAATCCAAAAGGGTAATGTGGGTAGTTAGTCCCTTGATTCACATAAGGAAATTTTGGTTCATAGAAATTCTTATATTTCACCAAATTTTTGTGAATCACGATTATCTTATCGTAAGACTGGTTCATAGTCCAAAAGGACACTAGTTCTAATGCATTAGACTTTCACTTTCCCTTGAATTCTTTTCCATTTTGTATTTTGAAATATGTGGGGGATTGTTGGAATTTTTAAGTGGTATTTCAAAATGCAAAATCCCATCTTAAATTTCCTTTGTCAGTTATGATTATATTAATTGTATTTGATTCTTTATTCGATTTAATTTTCTATCTTTGTTGACCATATGTTTAAAATTAACTTTCCTGATTGAACTTTTATACTACACATTGAATGGATTTGATATCAAATTAAGTTTTGATCCCAATCTTTTTTCTTTGATTGTTTGACATATGGCATTTAATTGTTTCTACTGGCTATTGTTTTCAAATCAATTGACACAAAATTCTTCAGTTACATAGCATTGGTTTTAACGTATTGGTTAAACAATTAAATTAATTGTATAGATGTTACAATCTTTTGATTTAATTTGTTTCAATAGCCACGGCCGTACAACAATTTTCTAGGGCTCAACCTCTACTATTTATATTGGCAACCATGAGTCTTTTTGAGATATAAGATCATCCTTCCTATTTTCTAATCAAGTGCTTACTCTCAAAATTATTGGTTTTCAAGTTCATTTTTCTTTTCAAGGGAAAGGTTCAAGTTGTTCATTTGACCCGAGTCTTGTGAGTGTATGCTTACAAAGGTCAATAGGTTGTTGTATCGTGGAGGATAGAGCCCCATAACCTACTACAGAGCATAGGTATAATACAGTAAGGTAAGATAATGATTATACCATCAAAAGAAGCCACCTGTACTGGAAAGTGCCACAAATCCTCGTCGATACGGAAACTCTGCTGCTAGTACCTGGAGGGGTGCATAAATAGAAAATGTGAGTGAGTGATCGAAACAAAGATTTTCAAAATCATTTTCCATTATTAAAGGTAGTAACCCCTTGTTATAAGACCTATATAGTTTTCAACAAATCATACTACGTAAGAGTAAGAAATCAAAAGTATACTAATAGTAAACCCAGATATATACCACTATCCTGCATCTTAGTAGCAATACGAATAATCACGTGCTTAATAAACCATACTAGCATGCAAGTCAGAATCACCTATGGTGACCTGTACAACTGTACACATATCACATCAACCAATACTAACACATAAGTCGGAGTCACCTATCATGACCTGTACGACTTATCCGTATCTCATCAATTAATGTTAGTCAATAGCTCAATAACATGCTAGCCAATAACTCATCAACATGTTAGCCAATAGCTCAATATTATGCTAGCCAATAACTCATCAACATGCTAGCCAATAGCTCAATATTATACTAGCCAATAGCTCAATAATATGCTAGTAAATAACTCAATAATATGCTAGCCAATAGCTCATCTACCAAATCCTGCACATGAGTCGGAACCATCTAAAGTGGTTTGTATGATAGGTTGGGTGTAAATAAATACGCTCAAGTGCTACGATCACGTGAACGTTGTGTGAAGTATCGCAAGTCACCTACGAGTCGGAACCACCTGAAGTGGTCTGTACGACAGGCTGGCACTTACCTTGGATCCAAGGTGAGCGTGTGGTGCGGGAGGTGAATGATCACGTGAAGGCTAGGCCCTGGCCACAGGTGGGAGCACTAACACCAAGGTGCAGGTTTATGAGCTCTAGCATATCTCAATACAATCGTACTCACTACCATCATTACCATCAAAGTGTAAATACATGAATCTTACCTGAGCGTCCGCAGCGTCATTTGGCACTTCAAAGCATTCACAATAATTAGATTCAAGTAATATATGTATGAATATGCCATGATACAATCTAAACCCAAACATTTCGTAGTGCTTCCAAATATAAATAATATTACCAGATATATAAATATATATACAAATGGCATGAAATGCATAACTGTAACACCCCATTTCCGAACTATTTACTTTCGAGAATAATCATCAGTGATGAGTCCAAATAGACACTAATTAAATTAACTATCACTACTTACCTTTCCTTACCTCAATTTCTTGATTCTTCACATCTTAATTTATGACCAACATTAGTTATACCGAACTCTAAGGTTAAATATCACATTTTTCACCACTCTTCCTCACATTGCTCAATTCCACAAGCAAGGCTATTGTCTCAATTATTTAGTCTCGTTTATTGTATGGCTGCATCTAACGTCTCGTTAGACTACTTACGTACCCTAAACAGGGATCAAGCCATTCGTAGTTCACACTAGTCCTCCAAAGCATTAACAAAAATTATATGAAATTCAATTTGTAAACATTTGTGGAATTATCAGTCATATATATACGATAAAAGGAAAAGACCCACTTACTGGTATATGGAAGGGTCGTAGCCCTCTAGCCTCGAGTGACTGTGCTCGTCCTCAGGATAAGTCTCACCTGATGTTGTTAGTAACGCCGTTAGTATATTCCGTCAATTTTGATGGAATATTCCTCGTCTTCTCCATTGAGTCTCGCTGGTCGCCGCCGTCAGCACCGCCGTTTACAACTCGAATTATCACCGGAAACTGGAAAAACTTCAAAACTTCATATCTTCTTCATTTCTCAACCAAATTCCATGAAATTTGTACCAAAATCAAGCATACAACGAGTAAAACAAAGCCTTACCACTTTCAAGCCTTGAAATTCACTGAATCTCGCTGGAGAAGCCTCGATATTCCGGCCAAACCTGCAACTCACTGAACCTGGGCTTCCCGACGTCCAAATTCTTCCAAAATGCTTCTCCGAGCTTCGTGAGACTGTCCTAAAGCTCACTATAACCTTAGAATCCTCATAAACCTTCATATTTACGTATGCATGAACAGTACCTCCATTTGGGATCTCGAGTTCTTGAGTTTTTTAGGGTTTCAAGTCCAACCAACACTACTAATCGACTCCTGAGATCGAAAGGAGTCCAAAAACACCAACAATAAACACGACCCGTGCCAGAAATGGTTGGATGGAAGTTTGTCCGTACGGTTTGACGGAAATGGAAGGAAAATACGAGAGAGAAGAAAGAGAGGGAAGTCCACGGGTTGGTTTGATGTGTGTGTAGGTTTGTGGTCCTAGTTGAGTCAACAATCCAAAAGAACAACAAAACAACACCCCACAACAATAACTAACAACCAAGGGCAAAATCGTTATTTCACACCTACGGTACAAATAATTTGGGGCGAGCTGTCACATAGAGCATCATCGATGTTGGGCAAATCAAGCTGCATTTGAGCTCATGCAAAGTCTACCAAAGTGCGTCGGAGTTCAATCAAGGTAAGAAACTACTTTTTTTTATTTTTATTCAAGCTCACAATGCTGGATGTGGATGTTCAGAAATTAAATCTCCGATCTTCCAGTGAGAACTACAAGTTCTGGAGAATTAAATGGTGACCATATTCAAGTCTCATGGGGATACTGAAGATGGCAGCAATGCACCCAAAGGATGCAAAGGCTCTGAGTATTATTTAGAGTGCTATCTTTGATCAAATCTTTCCTAGTATTACAAATGTAGACTCGGCCAAGAAGATTTGGGATTTATTGTATGGAGAATATCATGGTGGTGATTAGGTATGATATGTGAAACTCCAAAATCTCATACATGAATTTGTAGTGGCAGAGCCAAGAACTTAAAACGATGGGGTCAGAAAATAGCTTTAAAAAATCGATCATACTTTCAATTATAATTGTTCATGACGTGTTCTTATATTTTGGAAATGTTATATCACAACATCATTATCAATGGAATCAAATACATATTTCTCAATGTCCACGATCAAACTATCATTGGGATATTGGTCACCATCTTATTACGATGTGGATTCTTCACAATTTTCATCACTGGAAAACTCTTTCAAGTGAAGCAATCGTAACAGGTAAAATCAATGTTAATTTCACTAGCAAGTACACCAATGAATAATGTCTATCCTTTTTTGTCTCCACCAACTTTTATGAAAGGCTACGAATTCCTTTCAAACTAGAAAATTCATTATGCAAACGCACGTCAAAAATATAATTCTTAAGTTCATCTTCAAGAAGTGTGAGCTCCATATTAGAAAAATTGGTTGGATAAAATTGAGCAAGATGAACCATCTTTTGGATATAGCGCCTGTGTTATGGTGGAGGAGTCATGCGTAAATGAGAGGAGTCATGCGCAGATGAAACCCAAAAAATATGCATGTGCTGTGGTAGAGAAGCAACGTGTAAGTTCATGTTTCCTTTTTTAAAGTGAAAAGGAAAAATGACGTAGCTTGGTTAAATGAAAATAATATTACTTACAAATCATTTTATTTCTTAAGGATAAGTTTATAAAGGTATATGTTTGCCAGGTTATTAGGGATAAAGCTTACAGAACCAGTGTGCGTGCTGCTGTTGCAGTGTTGCGGTGCTATTATTGGGGACATGTTACAAGCTGATGTTGTGCTGTTATAGGGGTCAAATTCTTTGAAGTAAGGATAAGTTTACGAGGTCATTGGGGTCAAGGGATGCCAATGCCCCCGCATTGGCTCCGCCACTGTGAATTTGCATATACTTGGATGTGTGAAGATGAGTCTCTATCTGGGTATCTCACACGTTTGAATCATCTTTCTATAAAATTTTGTGGAATTCGATTCCGGGTTATGTGGAAGACGTTATTATCATTTTACCACTCATAGGGCAGACTGGAATTTTCTTCAGGATTCTTTAATTTCTTCCTCTGAACCCATATCAAATGATGTACAACGTGCTGCAACGACATACGAGTTCAAGATGCATGCAGTTAAGATCAAGTTAACGATTAACCTAAGGGTTCCAACCAACTCAAGTCCACTCTGATGAGCTAAAACTGAAGGTCACCCACAAAGTATTGCATGACAACTCCAAACTTGTTCTCCTCCACTACTAGCTTGTAATGAAAAAAGACATGTGACAATACCATATGGAGTTATAAGAAAATTTTCATGAATCTGAACTAGGAAACCAACTTGACGGCCTATCCGACGGGAACAACCATGGTATCGCTTCAAGAGATAAGTACTTCTAAGTATTTAATTATATAAACAATTAAACGCATGTCCATGACAGAAGGCCCAAAGTTGGGAATGATCTTTTCTGATCCTAACATGCCATTGGGAATGATCTTTTCTGATCCTAGCATGCCATTGTTTATTCTTTCTTGCACCTTTCATTGCGGTACATGGAATACCCTAAATTCTAGAATTATGAAGAGCTTTGAAACTTCGCGAGCTTGGAAAGTCTAAAAATTAAAAGTAGTCAAATGAGTCTCTATTAAACCCATTCCGTATTGTATGAAGAGCTTTCAATTGAAATTTCGATATTCCCAATTTTCGAGATTCCCAAAATGTTTTTCGTATTTCAAGATGAATCAAGATTTTCAAAATATTTTCACAATCCAATTAAAAATACCTTGGACTTGCAGGTTGCAACATTGCTTAATTGCTTTACTTGTTCTCAATGCTTGTTCTAAATCTGCACAATGCACACCAATTGTTAACTTCAATTTGGTATGAAAGTAATTCACACAATCTGCGCGTGCGCACACACCCAACTTGCGCACACACACAGTGAATCAATGAAGGGTGATTGAGTGAGGGTTGGGGGAGAGAGAGAGAGAGAGAGATAGACAAAGTGAAGTTCGCGATTTGATCAGGTGGGTAGAGAGTTTCAGGCTCAGAGTGAAAGACTGAAAGGGTTCGAAAGTTCGAGAGTTAAGAGAGTTTACAGCTTTGAGAGTTGAATGATAGACAAAAAAAAGTGTAGGATAGGGGTTGAAACCCAATATATATTCTAACTTCGGTTCGGTTCGGGATTACCGAACAAGTCAAATGGTGAAATTGATTCCCATATCGAATGGTTATGGATAGGTTCGGGATGTGTACCAAATTTTTTGGGATTTTTGGTTTCAGAGTTTTTTTGTTTGGTTTCAGGATTTTCAGGAATTTTTTCCAACCTTAGTGCGCATTTAAAGAAATTTTCAAATAACAAGTACACCCCAACATATTTTAATTAATTAAAATCATTGTCCCTACATTATTCTCTTTGACAATTATTGTATCACATTCAATACCATATCTTTTTTAGTCATTTAACATATTCACAACAATTTATATAAAAGTTTACCAAACATTGAGATACTAATTTTTTTTCTTTTGGTTAAAAGCACTTTTATAAAAAAAGTTTTCCAAACCTTCAACAATTTTATTTTACAGCTGCTTATTCTCAAAGAGCACATTAGAAGCAGTTTTTAAAAAAATCACAGCAATACCAAACTAGCCTTAAGAAGAGGGGGAGTTGTCCTTCGTAACAATACGCACACTATATTTCATGCTATATGCTGAATGGAGATTCTATCCCTGAAGACATTTTTCAATCTATCCCAAAAACGATACGATTTATATTAAGGAGTTGGGTGAGTGGGTAAAGTCTCACAATGGGTTAGCAATAATGTAGTTTAAATTCGTATTTGGCAAAAATCGAACCTAAGACCTCTCATTTATACGTGAAGTAGGATACCACTAGATCGTAGTACTACTAAGTGGCAATTAGAGACACACTTGAAAACAAAATTTTCTTTAATTATATAATAACATGTGGTGCTTCGTCTCATATTTCGGGCACACAGAAAAATCTCTGTAATTATAGAAGGACCATAAGGAGGGAGAGCCAATATTTTATAAATTTTAATTTTTGAAAATTTGATTAGAAGAAGAATACAATTTTCAAACCAATTGGTTATTGTCATTCCATTTGTTGTTAGCCTCCAAACAACGTCAGGCTTTATCATCTCCATGTTTTACCAACGGTGGAGGGAATAAGGTTGTAGACATCGAAATTTCAGTGGTTGATAATTCAAAGTTTGACCACTTGGCTAGCTGAACCTGACAAGGTCAATCCATGGATCCCACAAAATACACACGGCACATTACAAAGTGAGCAATCAAGAATGGCACATGTCAATTTCTGAGGCATTTGTCAAACAATTCCATTCAAGTACAAAAAGGGGACAAAACAACCGTAATTCAATCACATTATATCAGTTAGGGTTTAATTTCCTAAATCAAAGATTCTGATATAATTAATGACTAAATTAAATAAATTAGTATAATTTGAATCAAATTAGAAATCTAATCTTGCAAATTATGGGATTGAAATTGGGTTTTCCAAACCAAGCCCCATTCTTTGCCTATAAATACTAAGCACTCATTCATAAGAAGTAAAAAAGAAAAACAAAGCAAGTCCAGGGCCTATAGACATCTAGAAATCTTTCATACACTCAAACACCGAAACACTTATTTTCTTCATCAAATTTGTGGAGAATTATCAAGCACAATAAACACGTGTCGACTCATCACCACTAAAGTCGAAGAACACCCACCACATGAAACTCCTTGTGGTCCTGCTTCATTTAAGATCAAGCATCGACGGCCTTTAAAAACTTTAGACCTGACTCAAGATCAAGTGTCCATCGCCCTTAAATCGAATTCTACGACTTGAGAGAAATGAAGCAAGTCCAAACTGTTGAACCAAATTCGCACACCGTCTTAGGTGGTGGAGATGCACTAATCCGAGTAAGCTATAAATTTCGATTCAAGGTCATACCTCTGTTAAAGTACTAAGTTCTTCTGAATGTTGATTGTTCATAGAAGATAGCTTTGGCATTTTTCGCAAGTTTGTGCATAGTCTAAAGCATATTGTCTCATGGTAAGCCAATATTATCATTCCTTCTGTGCCTTTTATGCTAACAATCTTCCTCAGGCATGGTTATCGCATATCGAGAGTGGATATTGTTTAGAATTTGTAGACAGGTCTCCGGAGCAACACATTGAGCATGAGGTCAGGAATAAGAGCATCGAAATAAAGTTTTTCGTGGACAACTGTATATCTTGAGGCCTTTTGGACCAGTTTTCAGTCCAAGTGGCGGTCTTTAGGTAGCTTACCATCTTGGATGTAATCAATAATTTTGTCATGTAAACAATTTTGAATGACTCAAAGTATGATCGAAGTTTTTTGGCCGCTGTCACCAATGCGAGGATGAGTTTTTCCATTTACTGATATCTAGTTTCTAGTTTGCACAAAGCTTTTAATACATAGTATACTGGTTTTTGCATCCCCGAGTCTACTTGAATCAACGCTACATTACTACATGATTTGATACCGTCAAATATAATTACAAGCCTTATGCGTTCACTGGATTGGACACCAGTGGGGATTAAACAAGTACTTTTTTAGCCTTATGAAGGCTTCTTCGCACTCATCCATCCAGAGTAGGTTTACTTTTCTTTATCGCAGGAAAGAATGGTTTGCACTTCTTGTAGATTGTGAAAGGAATCGATTGAGGGCAGTCGCTCTTCTTGTCAAGCTTTGTATTTCCTTCATGGTTCTGGGTGACTTCATCTCCATGATAGCCTTGATTTGATCTTCAATCCTACATTTGGTGACCAAGTAACCCAAGAACTTACTTGATACTACCCCGAAGGTACATTTTTTTGGATTTAACCTCATGTTGTACTTTTTCGAGTCAAAAAATTCTTGAAGGTTGGTCATGTGGTCTTTCTTTTATTTGCTTTTGACGACTACGTCGTCCATGTAGACTTTCTTCGTCTTTTTTTTATTTCTCTTTGAAAATTCGATTGACAAGCCTCTGATAAGTTGCCCCATAAGCTTTAAGACCATAGGGTATAACTGTTTAACATTACGTACCTCAGTCGATGACAAATGCGGTTGCCTACATATCTGGCTAATACAATTTTTTTTGATTGTATAAAAAATAAACACCCATGAAGCTTAGAATTTTTATGCCTAGCATTCGAGTTCACTAGCAAATAAATTTGTTGGAGAGGGTCCAGATCCTTTGGGCATGCCTTGAGTGACTATTATGCGCGACGATATTTCAGGAGTTCATTCTCAATGAAAGCACCAATTGTTCGAACCAAATTCGTACACCATTGCAGTTAGTGGAGATGCACAAATCTGAATAACCTTTAAAAGAGTAAACAACCATGAGCAAGACAAGACTGAGGGGTAGGTCGGTCAAAGGCTCCCCAATGATTAGAGCAACTCCACCCCTTGTTAAATCCCCTAAGGGATTATTGATTTAATCATTCCCCCTCCAAAAAACCCACTCCAGCTCGTTCAAACTACTAGGCTCTGGAGGAACCCAAATGGTCACCCAGTCAATAATTCACTGGCCCAACCCCTAAGCCATGTGATGATATGCTGACGTCAGCAACAATTTTTGTATTCTAAATTGATTTTTCCCCAATTTTAAAGACCATCGGGGAACCCAAAATGAGAAGATGGTTGTCGATTAAGGGTGTATCGTTGCCAGTGTTGAGCTCAGTGAGCATGCTCTGGACCTACCTGGAGAGATCCCATCTTCTTGAGCCCATCCTATGACCATTTTGAGTTGCTTGAGCTTCTCCACCACTTCTTCTATGTTGTCAAATCGAACCTTGTACCCCAAAACCCAAGTAGCTCATCCATGTCCTTGCCGGTGGCGATGAAAGAGAGAAAGAGTGAGAAATGAGAGAGAGGGATGGGGTGGTCCAATGGAGGAACAGGGTGGGGAGAGGCTTCTAGGAAGAACGAAGAAAAAGGAAAAGAAAAAATAAAAAAGAAAGAAGAGAAAATAAAATAAATAAATAAAATATTATTAATTTTATTAATTTTTAATACCAATTGCCTGAACAATTATTTTACTGGGTGAAGATGCACTTGGACAGTTATTGTTTATTAAAGGCAATTACTTTTCACTTTGGGGGATTGAATTACCTATTGCCCCAGGGGCTTTTTAGGGGTGGGAATGCTGTTAAGTTAGTAAGCAATATTAAAACTCAAGTAGTGGGTAAGAAAGTTGGAATGCGATGATTGCGTTACCAGAAATGAACCATAGAATGGAATATTTATACCAGTTGGGAGACTGATCCTTTAAGGAGAATGATGTATTAAACCAGGAGAATTCTAGAGGATATTCAAGAGTAGATATTAAATCCTCTTAAGAGTGTGGTGACTTGCGGGTTGCGACGAACTCCAATTCTTAGATTGTAGGAACTCCAAGAATATAGGAAACCTGGCTGATTCCATGTCGAATTAGGTTCCCGTATCTTGCAGAACAAGCATGGTCAATCTCATCGAAGTCGTTTGAACTTTGCCCACTGCTCCGAAACAAGATGATGGCGGCACCACTACTTCGTTAATCCAACTCTACTTGAAGCTATTGAGTTTATGACCAGACTTATGAGGTATTTGTATTCTGATCCACCTTACACCGACCCTGGAGAATCATGGTCCCACATAAATCTTTCGAGAAACTAGAATGTTCTTCGTCACTTTTGTGAAGAACATCCAAGCACCACATACACATGCTAATTCTTTCAACATCACAAAGTCAAACTCTTGCAGTTTTCGTTGGCCAAGATCAAGTCTCTACCACACACACACATCATCGGAGATTGAAGCAAAACAATAGGTGTGGACATACTATTTGATAAATATATAGACCAATATATCTCAGCTAAACAAAAATTTGGTAATTACGAAAATGCCCTTGACGGCTAAGTGCAAATGGTACATGGAATTCCTATGTGGACATTTTAATCGTTGTCACCCTTGTCTATTTTCTTGCCTTTCTCAATAGTAAGTGTCTTTACAAACATATGAGTGCGAACGAGATGTAAATCAGACGTACAACGAAAGATATATGCATTTTTCACAATGAGGGGCAAAATGGTAATTTTCCACTCTCAAGAATCCTTAACTTGTTTTTCAAGACATTAATTGGTTATCAGTATTGCAGGCTGTAGATTGTGATACTGTTGGCTTATTCCTTGGAGGCAAGTAGGCCCATCTATGTTAGTATTTTATTAATTTGGCCTCCTACCGAGTTAATCATTATTTGGGCTTGACTTAAAGCCACTCACATATAGCTTCATAGTGTTTGCTACTATGATCGCGTGGATGCAAGCAAAACAGAATTCGAAGTTATGCCGAAGATTCTATGAAGCTACAAAGTTGAAGGTCACTTTAGTAATCTCACTATTCTAGATATTTCTTTTTTATTATTTTAATATTAGTTTTCTTGGGTTTGTGTTCTATGAGACCCCCCACATGGGGTCCTTCTTCCCCATGCACTCCTCAACTCCTCATATACTAAAACTTTCTCATCTCTCTCCATTAACCTCTCACCTCACTTTTTCTTTTCCCTCATTCTTAACTATTTAACCTTTTCTTCTCTCTGAGAAAAACAGAGAAATCACAAAGGCCAAACCACCACTATCGCGATTCTTCACGACGAGTATTAGCACCACACCTTGTCTTCCCTCTCACTTTCTCTCCTTAACTCTCTCATCTCCCTTATTGCCTCACTCTTCTCTGTAAAACACAGAGAAGCCGAGAGAAATTGAAAAACACTGCCATTCTTTGGCGATATGAACTCCCAAACTAGACCAACAGTCCATTAATCTAATAATTAATCCAAAATTATTGAGTTGAAGATTATTTTTGGACATTAACAATTCAACAATTTATTTTTCTTCTTTGAATCGTTGACATCCTTTCGTAGTCCCGAAGCTCTCACATTTGAGTTCCCGAAGCAACTCAAATCCATTGCACTTAAATCAGAACCTTGTATTCTGTGTTCCTGTAGGAACCTCTCTTTTATGAACTAATCATTCATATACTAAATTGAACCTGTAATATCAAATTTAGTGTCTTTGAAACCCAAAGTTTTCTTACAACAATACACCCATGAAAACCTGACGTTTTTTCATGAAAACCATATCTTAGAACCCAAATGTTCTAACTTTCATACTTATGGATATCTTATTTCCATAGCACTAATCACAATTTTCTTCCCTCCATTCAGTCAATTGTCGACCATCACAAGTTCGATTTTCCTGATTTGGATGTGGGGTACAAGACGTTTCTCTCCACTTGACTATCAATAAACTGAGAAACCATTGAAGCTAACAATGGCATGGAAGAGCTGAATAAGCCTCCACCATGATCTTCAATCGAAGACTTATGCCCGAAGCATTACAAACAGAAATACCTTCCTAACAAGGATTTCATGGCTCTTTTGCTCGCTCCTACGGACTGTCTAATCATGAAAGATGTTGCCTGAAACACACCATGATTATGTCCATGAATGAGTACGATTCTAAATTTTATAAATCCGATTGAATTTTGACTAAAGAATATTTTTCTCGTCCTTCCATGTTTCTATGGCATGACATTTTCATATCATATATGCTCTTTATTACATGTTTGCACCAATGTTTTTTATTGTACTGATCTGGGAACAGGACGAGCCCACATATAGTTCACATCACACTGTTTACATTCGCTTTGGATCCAGAGTAGTAGCCAGCTTGTTCCCTATAGGGTGGTGGTAGAAATCCCCTAGGGTGTTAACAAACATGTATGTGATGTGACTAGCGCAACTTCATGTGCTATAGTACTAGAATTTAAACCTTAACATCTAGTATGTTTCATTGCCAGAATATCTCCACAATGGTCTGTAAACACGAAAATTATGTATCTAATGAAACGAGAACACATGTACAAAGAAAATTTGTATTGATTTGAATTTGTAAGTTACAATCTCTATTTACAAGTTTTCCTTTAATTTATTCTTCAAATTTGATGTAGATGGTTGATTGTTGATCCAAGGGTCATGATGACTTGATCTTGGACGAACAGTTGAACTATTGCTTCAAGTTTTGAGCTTGAAACGTTGTGTGGATGGTCTTGACCTCAAGGGTGCGGCAAAGATGGTGTTTGATGTGGGATTTCGTTGCTTCAAGGGCCTTGGCGACTTGATCTTGAAATGAATGTTGCTACAAGTTTATAAGCTTGCAACAAAGTCTGGAAAGAATCAGCACAAGCACTTGTTGATTCTTCAAGGAAGTGCTTCGGCTTTGGTCGAGAGAAAGCTTCGGCTTTGGTTGAATGTTCTTCAAAGAGAGCTTTGGCAACATCTTAGTCCTCAAAGGTTTGGCAAAGGTTCTTCTGTGTAGAGATTTTTTGTATTTATAGGCTTCTCAAGGCTTGCTTTTAGGATGATTTTAGGTATGTTTTGTGTCTTAATTTCAGCCACTTTTCTCCCTTGGCCAATTTTAAGGATCTTGTTGCCTATTTTTTGAGCAATATTCAATTCTTACTTGTTTTATGAAGATGCTTTAGCTTTCTTTCCAGTTTTAGGATCAATTTGGATTCCCTAGCTGAATTTAAGGGGGATTCTCCCTTATTGCTGAATTTTGGGGAAGTTTTATACTTTCTTTGCTTGTCTTGTGCCACATTTCATTAATGACTTGTCCATTTGTCATGAGTCATATGCCACTTGAAGCTTTGTGATGCATCAATTGTATGCAGTGAAATTTACATGTCTACAAATGCCCCCACTTCAAGGCACATTGTAAGCATGCGCTTATCACATGTAGGAAATGTATTTTGAAGTCCTACAATGTGAATGTTCTAACTCAAGGGTCATTGAGACTTGGTCTTGAATTAGTTTGCTTCTTCAAGAGCCGTAGAGGTGTATTTCTTAAATCGAGATGATGAATTTCGTCAAGGGCCGTTGACGCGTGTGTCTTGAATGAATCTTTTCTTCAAGGGCCGTTGAGGCTTGGTCTTGAATTAAAGTGCTTAATTTCGTCAAGGACCGTCGACGCGTATTTCTTGGAGGAATCTTCAAGGGCCGTTGAGGCTTGATCTTGAAAGAAACAACATTTTTTTTTTCAAGGGCCATAGAGGCTTGATCTTGAAAGAAATGACATTTTTTCTTCAAGGGCTGTTGAGACTTGATCTTGAAACATTTTTTTTTTCAAGGGCCATAGAGGCTTGATCTTGAAAGAAATGACATTTTTTTCTTCAAGGGCCGTAGAGGCTTGATCTTGAAAGAAATTTTGAAAATTGCACTAGACTTGGCAATTTCTTACCCGACCCGTTAACACGAAGTGTAAATGACACGATAGTAACGGGTTTCGGGTCAACACAATAACTAATCGAGTCATTATCGGGTCACATGATAATAACCCGTTAATAACAGGTTCTTAGCAGGTTTACATGAGAGTGACACGCGAGTAACCTGTTTCGACACGATAAGAAAAAAGTTATTTTGATGATTTTAATTTTTTAAACTACTAAAAAAAACTTACTATAAAATACAATAGATATAATGAATATGTATATATTGTTTATTAATTATTATTCTATATAAATTTTAAATTTAAGTTTTATTTATTTATTTATTTATATAGTATATCATAGGTAAAGATTGAGATTAAAAATAAAAAAACACATTAAAAATAAAAATATCAAGTAATTTAAAAATGCCAAGCACATTAAAAAAAATTATAATAATTAATTTACATATGCGAAAAATATGAAAAAAATATGCAAACGCTCGTAGTCGCATCTTCTACGCTTTGAGGATGGGTATATGATCATTTGAATTTTTAAAACCATACAAACTATCATGAATAGTATTTTTAAAGGAGTTGAAAATAAACAAATTCATAATCATTAAAGTATAAGTCTGAAAGATGTGAAAGCATAATAAACGTTCATAATTGCATCCTCAAAGCTTAGATGATAGTTACATGGTCGTTTAGATTTTTAAAACCCTCCAAATATCATGAACAATGTTTTTTATTTGAGTGCAAAATTAATAATAATTATTGTAGAATGGTGAAAAATTTAATCACTCGTAATGAAAAGCTTTACAACTTTCATGAATGGGTCACCTCCAAAATTTAGTATGTATATACTAATTTAGTATTATGTTTTACATTTTTCCGGGTCAAATTATGTTTTTCATTTTCATTTTTATTGAATTAAAATATATTTTTCTTAACGGGTAACGGGTCAGGTCATATTACTTGATAATATTAACGGGTTGATTTTAGGTCGGGTCATATTACCAATTTACTTTAACGGGTATTACACGACACGACCCGTTAAGCTATCAGGTATGATATGAAAACAACATGAACACGAGAAACACAACACGAATGCCAGGTCTATCGTGCACTACAAGCTTATTGATGGAAAAAAACCTTTCAAAAGAGAGAATAAGATGGATGACCCAATCTTCGAAGCTAAACCTTCACAAGAGCTTTGACACTTATTAGAGATGATGGTGATGATGTATTGTGATGACTGGATCCTTGGAGTGGATAAAATCCATTTTTAACTCGTCCCCGCAAAAATGTCTTACCCGAAACACAATCCTTTACATTGGATCCATCAGGGTCAAGTGTCAAAGAACAATTATTGTCTTTGAAAAATTGGTAAACAGACAGTGAATTGTGTTTCGTATGAGGGACATGTAATACATTGCTCAATTTAAACGAAGTATGAGATGTATTTAAAGAAAAGGAACCAATATTATGGATAGACAGACCTTTACCATCTCTTACATAGACCTTGTCTTCGCCAGTGTAGGGAGAGGAAACTGAGAGATTGTAATGTCATTTGTGATATGTGATGTAGCTCCAGAGTTTAGTAACCAAGAGGGAGAGGGTTTGGATGTGTGTAAACACGAATTTTCCTGAAACAAGAACACGTGTACAAAATAATATTTTTGTATTAACTTTAGGGTTACATTCTCTTTTACAATTTGATCCCTTGATTCTATCTTCGTAAGGTGTAGATTTGTGAATAAGCTGTTGATCCAAATGGTCGTCGGGGCTTGATCTAGGGATGAACAATTGTGTGGATTTGTTGATGTTGTTGATCTAAAGGGCTGTCGGGGCTTAATCTTAAGATGAACGGATCTTCAAGGGCTTTTGGGCTTGATCTTGAAGAACTGGTGTGTGGATTTGTTGATGTTGTTGATCCAAAGGGTCGTTGGGGCTTGATCTTAGGATGAACAGATGATGAACGATGAACACTTTCTTCAAGGGCCGTCGGGGCTTGATCTTGAAGGTCAAGGGAAGTTTCTTCAAGGGTCGTCGGGGCTTGATCTTGAAGGTGGATTTGACGAAGAATGAAGAGGGCTTTCTTGATCCTTCGGGATTTGCTTGAGAGCTTTAGAGTTTCAAAGCTTCAAGGTTTTGGTGTGATGTGAATTGGTGAAGTGAAATGAATGAAATTAGCTTCTATTTATAGACTTTTTCAAGGCCTAATTTTGAATATAATATTCAGATGAAATAAATCATTTCTGCTAGGTGTTGACACATGCCCTATTTGATGACTTTTCTGATTTTGTTCGATTTTTTGTTGAGTTACATGATACGTGTAAAATTTATGTGATACGTGAACGTTGAAATTTTAATTATTGGTCAACATTTATTTCACCAAAAATTTGATGTTACAAATGCCCCCACTTCAAGGTGCGTCGTATGCATGTGTTTGTCACGTGTAGGAGATGCGTTTTGAAGTCTCTTAATGTAGATGTCGATCCAAGGGCCTTCAAGGCTTGATCTTGAAATGGACTGGAAATTTCTTCAAGGGCCGCTGAGGCTTGATCTTGAATTGGGCTGAAAGTTTTCTTCAAGTGTCATTGAGGCTTGTTCTTGAACTTTGTTTGAAATCTCTTCAAGGGCCGTCGAGGCTTGATCTCGAATGAAATTGGACAACAAGGAGCTTCACGTGGTAGATGATCTTTGGCTTTAGTAGTGGATGAATCGGCACGTATGTTGTTGCGCTTGTTGACTTTCCACAGCTTTGATCTTGAACTGGGTTGGAGGATTTTCTGGTTTCCTCCAATTGTCGACTTTCCACAGGCTTATTTTTGAACTGGGTTGGGGGGTTTCTTCTGCTAGACTTGCACCAAATGTCTGAATTTACTCTTTTTATATGGAGATGAATTTGATTCAAGGGTGGTGGACACTTGATTTTGAATTGAACTTGTGATTTCTTTAAGGGTCGTTGGGGCTTGATCTTGAATTTAAATAAGACCACGAGCGGTTTTAGGATTCGGACACATAGCAAGCAGGCACAAGGTGAAGGTGATTGTCTATTTCTTTGTTCAATCTTTCCAATTCATACCTGAGCAGTTTGGTTAACGATATGATCTTCAAGGGTGGTAAACACTTGATCTTAGATCGAACTTGTGATTTCTTCAAAGGCCATCGAGGCTTCTCGAACTCTTTGATTAGAGCAACAATGTCGAGCTTGGATTTGACTTAGACTCCTCCGTCTGGCTTATGCGGTTCTACAAAAAAGGGCATCATCCTATAGTGATTTGTTACAGCTCATCATGCTGCATTCTTCTCTGCTTGTTCTTTTGCATAGAAGAAGTGGTGCGCAACCTTTTGCATTTAAATGGTCCTTCAGAGCATCACTTCTTAGTGACTCGCCCATGCTTCGCAACTTCATTGTAAAGAGCCAACATCATATCAACTGTCCTGGAGTATTTGTTAAGGAAATTCGAGACCCACCAATAGTTGAAGACGAGCACTCGAGGGCAATGCTAGGTAAGCAACCAGGCAAAGGTTATGGGCAATCAGTTCCAGATCGGAAGTTTGATTTCAGGTTCCGATTGATTGCTTTCTTTCTCCTTGTCTTGTAGGCAAGAACAAAGGCAAAGGAAAAGACAGGGAAAAAGCATGATATGAGATACCTTTGCTTTTGTCTCTGATGATATGAGATACTTTTGCTTTTGAAGAAGTAGCGAATGAATTAGCACATATATTTGTTGTGTTTGTCTCTACATGCTTCAATCTACCGTTTCCACCTGCCTCATCCATTCTCCAAGCATCTGGTATCTTCTTTGGAAGTACATCAACAGTTGAAGATGAGTACTTGAGAGCAGTGCTGGGTAAGCAATCAAGGAAGGGGTTCCAGGCAGTCGGTTCCTGACGGGAAGCTTGATTCCAAGTGTCGACTGATCGCTCTCTTTCTCCTTGTCTTGCAGGGAAGAACAAGAACAAAGGAAAGGACATGGAGAAGGCATATTATGAGATACTCTTGCTTTCGACCCTGATGATATGAGATACTTTTGCTCTGATGTGACCTAGTTGAAGAGGTGTTTTCAGGGGGAAGAAAACTGAGTATGTTTAGAGGTTTGGTTGTAGATGCATTCTTAGCAAGGAAAAAAGAGCCAGGCATTTTGGAAGTGTGCCTTGCCATGGAGGATGAATGTTGACATATATAGGGATTTTAATAGTAGGTAGTGGTGTGGGTGCGGCTTTGTCACCCACGTTTGTCGGTAAAAGTGTAGTAGTTGGTATAGTGGACTCCACTCATTTTCAACTTTGTCAGAGATCTTTGATAAAGTTGCACATGTTATCTGACAAGCTAAGGTTGCATCTAAAAAGTGTTGATAGATTTTGAAATTCGGAGAGTGGTGTCTATTCGATTTTTGGATTGGTGGTGGCATTGCCTCTCCTTTTATAGAGGTATTGATCACATCCAACATACACACTTTGAAGATTGCCTGCTCGTGAAAATTGTCTCTGGTGTATTTCTGAGATTTTACTCCATCTAACCCTTTTCTTTTACCTTTTTTTTTTTTTTTTTTTTTTTTTTTTTTGAAAATGGCATACTCGTCTAACATCTGCTTAGATTTGAGTCTCGGGAGCGATACAAGCATGCCGCGTCAGGGAAATATATGGCGTCCATTCTTTTTATCTTTGAATGACCCTCTTATAATCAAGGACTCCATGATGAGGGATGCAACAACGGCTCAGGTAGTAGCTAGGAACCTCCTTATTCCTAAAGATAATAGGCTACCTTCAAGACGAACTAATGAGCTGGCTGTCCAAGACTCCCTGGCTTTCAGTGTTTTGTGCGTGGGCTCTATGTCTAATATGGGCCAACGTCTACTTGCTCGAACTCACCAAGTTGAATCATTGACGGCCGATGTGGCTAATCTTAAACAAGTGACCAAACAGCTCAAGCGCGAGAATAAAGATTGGCACATACTTGCAAATAATTATTAGACGAGCATGAAAAGGAAGCTCGATCAACTGCAGGACTCTGAAGGTCGAATTTAAAGTGACCATTAGAGGTTTGTGGCTGTACTTCAGAGGCAATTTTTGCCTTCGTCATCTAGAGCTCGACCAAGTATTGAGGCTTCGAATAATCAACCTCTGGTGCCCCTTCTCCCTAGAGTTCTGCCAAGTACTATGGTGGCACGTGAGCAATCTTTGTGAAGGCTTCCAATTTTTTTTTTTTTTTAACATTTTTGTAATTTCTAGAGATATCAATAGACAAGTTTTATTTTATTCAGTGCATTGTGCTAAATACAAATAAAAGATATATCTCACTAAGATTTGATACTTCCTTCTTTTTTTTTTTTTTTTTTTTTTTAATCATACTTTTCCAAGGTGGTGTCGTGCACCATCATTCCCCTACTTTCTTCTTTTCAATAATTTTGTCGCCCCCACCTCTTTTCCTTTTCCTTCTTGACTTGCTAATAGTAGCTCGCACCTTCTTTTTGTGTGTTTTGATGACGAGTATGGTAGATTGATACTACTGGGTTCCTTGCTGCACCGCATGCAGACCATTTTTACTTGCACAGTCACCGTATTGCACTCTTCTCTGCATGCGGATCATTGTTTGCACAGTCATCTTATTACATTCTTCACTACATGCAGATTGTTGTTTGCACAGTCGCTGCACTTCATTCGCTTCTCTAGGTTCCTCGATGGGATTCCTCGATTGCATCCTTTTCTACATGCGGACTCGCACAGTCACCGCACCATTACTTGCACAGTTGCCATACTCCATCTGCTTCTCTGGGTTGATGTACACACACACACACACACACACATATATATATGGGATCACACCATCACTGCGCGATCATTGCACAGCCGTTGCAATACTTGTTGTCTTGCACTGTCACTACACAGTTGTCCGTTTGCTGCTGGTGGTGGAGGAAGGAGAGAAGGCATCACTTGAATCAGGCAACCTTTTATTGAAGTCAAAGCAACCCAGCAGCTGGTGTCTTTTTAATGCTATTTTCTGCTTGTGGCATCCTCGTCGAGGAAGAAGGAGACTTAGCCTTTTGTGGTTCTGCTTCAGTTTCTGCCTGCAGAAGCTTTGACATCTTTCGAGCCATATATATATATATATATATATGTGGCAAGTGTTTGTTCCACCATTCTGCATGCATATATATGGCAGGTAATTGTCATGATCTATCCCATCACTCTATATGTGTGTGTGTGTCTGTGTCTGTGTGTGCGCGCATATATGTTGATTGTCTCATCATCGTGGGTGTACATATATAAAATATGTAATGTGTGTACCCCACTGATGGATTTCTTATGTTAGGAATTTTTTTTTTTTTTTAAATTTTATTTTGAGAAGGCAGAGACGAGTGTGGTGATTTGCAAGTCTTTCTCCTCCACAATCCCTGTGAGCTTTACGATTGCTTCATTCATTTGAGCTAGCTGCTCCTCGATTGAAGTTGCTCTGGTGGTCATGACTTGCATGGTTGTGCTGCCGCTCGAGTCGGCATCGGAGAGTAGGGACTCTAAGTACTTCCTCGGGCTTTCCTCTCTTGGCGCCCTTAGCGAGGCTAGGGTGATCAGAAGCTCATTCCTCAGGTGCTCTTGTTCCTTCAACAGAGTTAATGCAAGGGCGAAAGCTGCGGCAGAATGAGCTCTTGCCTTGCTTCGGGTTGCGATGCTCGAAATATCACCACTTGCGGTGAGGATGTTCTTGTTCTTCGCTTTGATTGTGGGAACAACTTGATCCTTTCTTGATGCTATTTATGCTTTTTGCGGATTTGAAGATGGAGATGAGAGGTAGAGATAGTCCCACCGAACGTGCCAAATTTGTAAACACAAATTTTTTTGCTAAAACAAGAACACGTGTACAAAATAATATTTTTGTATTAATTTTACGGTTACAATCTCTTTTACAATTTGATCCTCTGATTCTATTTTCATAAGGTGTAGATTTGTGAATGAGCTGTTGATCCAAAGGGTTGTCGGGGCTTGATCTAGGGATGAACAGTTGTGTGGATTTGTTGATGTTGTTGATCCAAAGGGCCGTCGAGGCTTAATCTTAGGATAAACGGATCTTCAAGGGCTTTTGGGCTTGATCTTGAAGAACTGGTGTGTGGATTTGTTGATATTGTTGATCCAAAGGGCCGTTGGGGCTTGATCTTAGGATGAACAGATGATGAACGATAAACACTTTCTTCAAGGCCCGTCAAGGCTTGATCTTGAAGGTTGAGGGAAGTTTCTTTAAGGGCCTTCGGGGCTTGATCTTGAATGAGGATTTGACGAAGAACGAATAGGGCTTTCTTGATTCTTCAGGATTTGCTGGAGAGCTTTAGAGTTTCAAAGCTTCAAGGCTATGGTGTGATGTGAATTGGTGAAGTGAAATGAATGAAATTGGCTTCTATTTATAGACTTTTTCAAGGCCTAATTTTGAATATAATATTAAGATGAAATAAATCATTTCTGCCAGGTGTTGACACATGCCCTATTTGATGACTTTTCTGATTTTGTTCGATTTTTTGTTGAGTTACATGATACGTGTAAAATTTATGTGATACGTGAACGTTGAAATTTTAATTATTGGTCAACATTTATTTCACCGAAATTTTGATGTCTACAATGTGTAATGAGCACACAAAGCAGCAAGTTTGGCTGGTGGTACCCTCCCAAAGATCTTAGGATTTATCCTATCAAAATAGTCATTGGCTTCGTGGCTATTAGAACCACATGTTTGACATGTGTTCTCGCTACCGGATGAAGAACCTTAATAGTTAGGCCTAGAGCCTTGATAAGTAGAAGGATTCTGACCTCCACGATTATGTTCATTGAAATTTCCACAATTGGTATTGTAGTTGCGATTCCCTCTGTTGGAATTGTGATTATGTCTTCCTTGATTAGAATTATAACGAAAGAAAGACTGAAGTGGCTGATTGTATGCAGCAAAGGCCTGTGAAGGAGGCGTTGGCAACAACGGTGCCTGATTGGACAAAAAAAATGCCTAAAATGGCTCAGTGGTAGAGGAAGAAATGGTTTGCTTGCGACGAGCTATGGAAATTTCTTTCGTGAGCAGTAGACCATGCAATTCATCAAGAGAAGTAGAAGATAACCAAAGCATGATTGAGTGAATGAACAACTCGAATTCATTAGAGAGACCATGAAGTGTTGCTGCAATTAGGTCACGATCGGACATAGCTGCACCAACAACAGTGAGAGAATCTGAAATTTCCTTGATTTGTTGTAGATATTCTGAGATTGATTGAGAGCCTTTCTGAATTGACTGAAGACATGAACGGAGCTGATGGATATGAGCATCAGAAACTCCACCAATGAGGCCAAGAAGCTTGTATCTAAGTAGGATTTAGGCAAATAGCGCACGCCATGTAGATAATTGGTGCGCTTGAGTTTGATTGGTACTATGCTACCGATATTCTGGATTGTAAGAGACATATACGAATTCTGAGGATAAGAATTTCCAGAGGAATTAGGGTTTGGTAATGGTGGTGACGGAGAAGATGCTTCAGAGGGGGAGGCCATGATATACAGAGGCAAGATTCGAGAGACGAGAGGAAGAATCACGAATCGGAGACAGAAATTGATCGAGAAATGGACAAATCGATCAAGAAATCGAGTCGGTGAGCAGAAGAGGATCAACCCTATGAGGCAGATAGCGAGATACCATACATAGACTGAGATTTTCTCTGTAAACAATTGCTTTTCATTAATTGAATAATTATGACAGTACAAGAAGATATATATAGCCACAGGCTTATTTTACTAGTACCCTTAACTTCAACAACTAATTACACAATTACCATAACTAATTGTTTACTGTTATAACAAACTAGTGACTGGTTTGGATGATTTAGCATATGTCTTAATACATTAACGAAAAGGGCTTGGGCTAACTTTTATTTAATGAAAAACCACCCTAAACTATTATTTAATAAAAAAAAGGCTTAAGTTTTAATCATAAGGACCTACAAAAACTAAAACACACGGGTTCAACAAAAAAACCCAAAACACAAAACAATTAATATTCCAAAAATGCCCCTCATGGAGCCTAACCCAGGCCCTTTAGCCAAACTAGCAGTTACAAATTCATTCATCCCTCCAACGCCATTAATATCAAAACAACAACCACATCCTTCAAACCGCAACAAAAAAATCGAATAGAAAATCCATTCCATTGCTCGAAACCTCAAGTTCTCAAACCAATTTCAAGTTCAATTCAAGTTTTCAAACAATAATCTACACATCAAATCCATAATTTCTCAAACCAAAAACTCCATTTGAAGACGAAAAACTAAAAAAATTCGAAAAGAAAAATTGGAGAAATACAAGTACGAACCTAGAAATTCTGATATTCTTGATGATTTCTTACTTTAATTTACTAAATATGTATATTTGCATGTTTGAAATTCTAAAAAATGAATTATGTTTCCAATTCACAGTATTTTGATTTGCATCTAGATGAAAACACACAAAAAAATTGGGAAATAAAAGCAACAAAGAAGAAATAGAGGTACGTACCACAAAATTTCTGATATTCTCAATGATTTTATAGTAATATGTAAGTTTGCATGCTTCAAATTCATTGCATGAGCAATTTTGCTGCAAAATTTTTTTTTTTTTTTTACTTCACTTTGATAACTGCTCGTTTTCTTATAACTTTGAAATAGTATTTTCTTGCTCTCATATGTTGATTACTTTTCTTAGATAACTTAAATATAATCAAAATTCTATTTTAGTGGTTCCAGAAACAATATGGTTTTTTTGTTTCTATTTGATAAACAATATGGATCTAGAATCAATGTGGTGTTTTAGTTCATTCTTAAATAGCATGCCCTATTCTGATCTAGATCCATCAATACTTCATGCTTTTAAGTTAAGTTTTGTAAGTACTCTAGGTTATTTTAATTGATAAATTGTGTGGTCATGTTGCTGTGGATCCAGAATTAGTGTGGTTTTCTAATTGTTATCTATTCAGTTATAAATAGTTCAGTTATCTAGTTCACTTTGATAAATAATGTGGTCTACCTTAAATATAATAAACATTATATTCCAGTGGTTCCAGAAACAGTATAGTTTTTTTTATTTGTGTTTGATAAACAGTATGGATCTAGAATCTATGTGGTGTTTTAGTTCATTTTCATAAATAGCATGCCCTATTCTCACGTAGATCCATCAATACTTCAGTCTTTTAAGTTAAGTTTCGTAAGTTCTCTAAGTTATTTTGATTGATAAATAGTGTGGCCATGTTGTTGTGGATCCAGAATCAATGTGGTTTTCTGGTTGTGATCTATTCAGATATAGATCAATAAATAGTTCAATTTTCTAGTTCACTTTGATAAAAAAAAAAAAAAAAAAATGTGTGGTTTTCTAGTTCACTTTGATATTTTGCACTTTACAGTTTCATAAATAGTGATCTTTACAGTTTAAAGTTTCAGAAATAGTGTCTTAATAATGATACAGAAATAGTTTAAATTTGAAGTTCAATAAATAGTTCAACTTTTCATTTGTACCAACAATGAAATCTGCATAGTCTCTAATATTACAAATAATATTGTCATTTATATAAAACAGAAATAGTGTCAAATCCAGCAATAGTTTCTAAATTTCTTAAAGAGTTCATGTTTGCAGTCTAAAAAAAGTGCATTTCAATAAATAGTGATCTATGGATAATGTAATAATATAAAATCCAAAAAATAATGTGATACTTCAAATACTGATAATTTACAATTTCAGAAATAGTGTCATAATAATAATTTAGGAATAATTTAAATTTGACGTTGTATAGATAGTTTCTCTTAGCATTTCTATAAACAGTGACATCTGTATTGTCACATCTCGGCTCGAGCCCCTCCCACATCCCGGGCTTGACGCCACCATAGCACGATATTGTCTGTTTTGGGCCCTGACCACGCCTTCACGGTTTTGTTTCTAGGAACTCACACAAGAACTTCCCAATGGGTCACCCATCCTGGGATTGCTCTATCGCGAACTCGCTTAACTTCGAAGTTTCGATGGAACCCAAATCCAGTGAGTTCCCAAAAGGCCTTGTGTTAGGGAAAGATGGGAATACATATAAGGCTTACAGGATCCACTTCCCTGGGTAATGTGGGATGTAACAATCCACCCCCCTTATGGGCCTGACACCCCTGTCGACACACTTCCGGTCAGGGATTGGTTCTAATACCAAACTGTCACATCTCGGCCCAGGCCCCCACCATATCCCGGACTCGAATCCATCATAACACGATATTGTCTGTTTTGGGCCCCGACCATGCCCTCACAGTTTTGTTTCTAGGAACTCACATAAAAACTTCCAGTGGGTCACCCATCTTGGGATTGTCCTCTTGTGAACTCGCTTAACTTCGAAGTTCCAATGGAACCCAAAGCCAGTGAGTTTCCGAAAGGCCTCGTGTTAGGTAGAGATGGGAATACATATAAGGCTTACAGGATCCACTCCCCTGGGCAATATGGGTTGTAACATGTATAGTCTCTAATACTACAAATCCAATAATAGTGTCATGTTACAAAAAAAAAACATAAACAGTGCAACTCTAATTTATAAAAATTTTAGAACTAGTGTCATACTAATAAACTAGAAATCGTTTATCTTTACAGCTCCTATCTGAATCTATCTCATCAACCAAAAATAATGACATTATTATGTAATTTAACAACTATTTAATATGTGACTATGTTCAAATGGGTGGTGATATTCCTTATGCTTAACCAAGTGAGCAGATTCCTGCTATTATACCTTCTGAAGAACCAACAAATGACCATGCCAACATAAACCAACAAGAAAATGCAATTCCTTCTCCTGAACAAAGAAATGAGTCTTCCAAGAAAAAAAGACAACATGAAGGAAAAGGAAGAGAACTAAAGCTCAAGAAGATCACAGTATCACCATCAATGAAGGTCAGTTATCGTTTGATCAAATGTATAATGAAGAATTGGTGAAACTTCATGCAATTTATCAAAAAGACATCATCGGGATTGATACAACAATAGGTGTGGAAGGTTTTGAAGAGTTTAAAAGATGTGTGAGCATAAATAAAAAAAGGTATCTAGTCCTCAGTCAAATGATGATGTATGCACTCAACTTTAAACACAAATTCAATCATAACAAATCAAACAACTACAGCACTCAACAGAAACATCGAAAGGCTTTCACGAGAATAAGATGAGGACAAGCAGAAAATTAGTTCAATGAAAATTGAAATGAGATAGTTGCAATTAAACAACATAAGAGCTTCTATGAAAGTCAATAAACTTTTGGATGAAATTGGAAGTTTGAAGAACAAGTTACCAGAAAAGCAACCAATAGTACCAGATCTAAATGATTCCGAACTTGATATCCCAAAAAAGTTTAATGAAAAATGCTTTTGCAAATGAGAAGAATCCAGTTGACAAAGATGAGGAAGATCAAAATTTTAAGGATCCAAGTGAAAAGGATCCAGAAAAGGAGGAACCATCTAAAGAATATCCATATAAGGTTGATCTAGTTGAAGAGCATGCATATAAGAAGGATGTTGCTAAGGAGGATCCAGTTCAGGAGAATGCAACTGAAAATTATGTGGCTATGGAGGATCCAGTACAAGAGCATGCAACTGATGATGGTTTAGATGAAAATGAAAAAGTTGTTCACAATGATGTCCAAATGGAGAATCAAGCTGAGGAGGATCAAGAACATGAAGTCAAAGACACTGACACTACAAAAGAGACCTCTGCAGTTCAACAAGAAGTTCAAATGCAGACCCCAACTAGCAAGGATCCTGAAGAGGAAGGAAAGGAAACTGCCAAGAAGAAGACGAGAACACTAGTAAAAAATATACGAAAGAGGGATGATTGTAAACCAAATGTCGATCCAGACTATGACTATATCCCTATGCAGAAAAAACAAAAGAATGCCAAATACATCTATGTTGTGAGTAACAGTGAAAGCCCTTCAATTGTTCTGTCACAAAGCTAACCCTTAGAACCAATTATCGAGAAAGAAAAGGAGTAGCAAAAGGTTCAATCACCCTTAAATCCCATTACTAAAGAAACATGCAAAGAAGCCTCCAAAGAAGCCAAAGCAAACAAAGGAAAAGTTATATATATAATACTTTTTATTTTCTTACACAGGGACTACTTCTGGATGCAACCAAGGTAATGGTCCATGGCAATTGAGCATGTTGTCTTAAAAACAGATCTAACATCATTGTTCGTGGATGGGGCAATAGATGCCAACATAATTGATGCTTCATTCTACATAATGGTAGAAAATGAATAAAAAATAGGACAACAACAAAATTTGTATCTTCCTTCCTTCATCTTTGTAAGTGCCAAATAGTTATGTTTACAAAAATTTGTGTTTGTGCGATTTGATAAATATTTTGTAAATTTAATTAACTTTCATAAATAGTGTTTTGGTTTAGTTTAAGAAATAGTGTTACTTATGATTAAGATTCATAAATAAATGTGTGTTGTTGGTTTAGAATGACATGAAGATAGAAAAAAGCAAGAGTGTTTAGGAGCATAGTGACGAAACATTGAAGAGAGTCTTACAAGATAATGTGGATAAAGTTGGAAAGGTCTTCATACTTATCAAGCATTACTTTCATTTTAGCTTGGTAGCTTTGGGACATTAAAGATGGAAAAATGACACACTACAATTCCAAATTACCAAGGATACATGGTAATACAGATCAATACTTTGAACATGTTGTGCAAGTGGTAAGGACAAAACCATAATTCAATTACAAACTATAATCTTATGTTGATAAGACAAATCAAATTTCATAATACAATTTCTTTTTTTTTCCTGGTTTTCTATGATTTTTTTTTTTTTTTTTTTTTTTTTTTTTTTTTTGTGTTTTGGCATAGAGACAAAATAGAAGTCAAAGGTGACAACAACCTCACAATAGAAATTCAAAGATGCTTGACTTGTGCACAACAAAAGAATGACTTGTAAGTACAAACATCAAATTGATCTCTATATTTTTCAATCAAATTTATACATTCATACACATAAAAAGGACCATGAAAATCATATATACAAACACAAGACACATCATTGAAAAATATGGTATAAGTTTACGGTTTGCAAAATAATGTCATAACCAGTTTCAGAAATAGTTCGATTTTTCACTCTTTACACTTTAGAAAACAGTATTACAAATCAACAAATAGTTCATTTTTTTTTCTGTACTTATATGTCATCTAACTACAAATATATTGAAATAAGACACAGAAAACAAATCATTCTAGGAAAATATAGTATAAATTTAGACTTTACAAAATCATTCTAAGGAAAAACAGTACTTTTATGTCATCTAACTACAAATATAAGGAAATAAGGCACCAAAAAAAAAAAAAAAAAAAAAAATCATTCTAGGAAAATATAGTATAAATTTAGACTTTGCAAAATAATGTCATAATCTTGTATTAGAAATAGTTCCAGTTTGCAAAATAGTGTTACAAATAAGAAATAGTTCTATTTTTTCAGTACTTATCTGTCATCTAATTAAATTATATACAAAATAAAACACAAAAAAGAACAAAAAAACAAAATCATTATGGGAAAATTTTGGTATAAATTTACATTTTGTAAAATAGTATCTTGATTCAGTTTTAGAAATAGTTTCATTTTTCACTCTTAATCAGTCATCGAATGTTATAGTATGATATCATTAACTGTTATACTTACTTGTTTTTTTTAAAAAAAATGTGTGGAGCCAAAAATAATCAAGAGGTGGCACTTAGATTTTTGGGCTAAAAGGACAAAATTACCCTTGAGGAGCACCGGAATTCATACGCGCGAGTAGTGGACAAACATTCCACAATCAAGTCAAAAGTGCCCAAAATAGGCAACAAATTCAAAGTTATTTCATCCATCCCCATCCTATATTTTCCACAAGGTAAATATTTCATAACCTCCAAAATATTCATTCCAAAAATGTGTTAATTGGCTAATTAATGGATTAATTACCTAATTAATCCATTAATTGCCAAATAACTCACACATTAAGCCACAAAATGCACACAAAAAGCATCCCAAAGGCCGACCACCTTTTCTCCAAAGGGGACCAGCCATGCCCTATAAATACTACCAATTTTTCTCTAAAAACCTAAGTCAACACTCTTGCAAAACTCCAAAAACTCTCTAAACATTTTTCTCTCTAAATTCTAACTTTGGCATCGGAGGTTCTTTGGCCAAAGCACGCCCCCCCCCCAACAAATTTATCGTGGGCGCGTGAGGCTCTTAGCCTTGACCCTAAGGTGTTAATTGTTTTGTAGGTGCAATTTTGTCCAAGAAGAAGGAGGCGGAAATTTGCATCCACAAATTGGGGCTTTCATTGAGAGTTGAAGTACACACACTTGTAGAAGACTCTCGCATAAAAGGTTTTTCTCTATTTTTTTTCTTGTCCATTTGTATATTTTTTGTACTTTCTTATTATTAGAATTTTTTATTTGCAAAGATTATTTGATAAAACATAAAAGAGAAATACAATGGCTTGAGATTTAGAAAATTCCACAAGTGAAGTTTCCAATATTTAAGAAATGGGACTGCGGCGATCAACGAGGCTAAATGTGATCATAAATGGGGCTCTACCATGGCAACCACCGCGGTGGCCACCACCTGCGGCGAGGTCCATAGCACCACCACCACAGCTTGAGCCGTGCCATTTAAGCAAGCCCAAGTTGTGCCATCCAATGCCCACGACACCAAAACGACGGCTTAAGCCATGTCACTCCAAGCCCAACGCGTTGCCAAGCCGAGCCCTAGCCTCGCACCCACGTGCGCCACACGCCAAACAGCCTAGTTTCATGCCCAGCCTACTTCCGCCGAGTAGCCTGCTCTCGTGGCCCAACCTACTCCCATCGAGCAACCTACTCCCATGGCCCAGCCTGCTCTCGTGGCCTTCCAAGTAGCCCAAATCGATCCAAGATTAGTTCAACCGTCCCGGCTCCAAATTTTCGGACCAATGATCGAACTGGGAACATTTTCACCACATTCTTCTGCGAATTTGACATTTCCTAACTTAAATCTCTCACCCAGAGTCTACCACACTTCCACAGCTCAAGGAGGCGCATTTCTTCCAAGCTATTCCAACCGAAATGGAGAACAACATTTGTCTCGACAAGTCATAGAGTTGACGAGCGCCCTCGCACAGCAAACGACCCTGGTGTACCAGCTCTTGCAATGCACCGAGGTGCAACGTGCCCCCAAATGAGGTGTCCCGAAGTAGAACAAGGGCAGACAAAGAACCCCTCCAATAGCGTCCCGGCAAGCAGCCACTCGACCAGTCACAAACTGAGCATTTGGGCAGTGTACGCTCCCGATCAGGCCCTCGAGATAACGTATACTCTCGTATTAGCGCGTGGATGAGTGTGCACTCTCAACTAGGCCCACGGATGAGCATACATTCACGGTTGGGGTCACACTCTGATAGTCAACATGAGCAACCTTCCAAGCAAAATGTTCATTCGCGGCTAAGCCTGCAAAGAGCATCATCCACCTCATATCGGAATAAACAGCACGACGGACGGAGAGAAGTAGTCACGTAATTCGACTCAAGTTCAAGTGGCAACTTGCGAAAAACTCGCTCGCTTGCTAGGAACGCACCACACACACCGTATCCGCGGCATAGACGAGCCAAACACATGGAAGAGCATCCTAGAACAGCAAGTCACGACTAAGGGCAGCCGAGAGCTCTGCTACCTTAACAAAGGCAAATTCATGAAAAAGTAGAGAGACTCTTGACTAAGCGATTGTGTGATTTCCAACACAACAAGCTCACCGACAACGCACTATAATGGAACATGACTAAGCAGGCAGAGCCTCCACGTGAGTTCAGCATGCCACATTTCACATCTTTCGAAGGGGATGAAGACCCGAAGAGACACTTAAAGCACTATTGAAGTGCAATGATCATCTATCGAAACAACGACGATCTCATGTGCAAGATATTCACCACCACTCTACAAGGCAAGGTGCAAGATTGGTTCTACACCCTGCCGCCATTATCTATTCGAAGTTTCGACGAACTTTCTTTGGTTTTTACCAAAGAATATTCATCATATCGCTCGATCAAAAAGAAGTCCGACCATTTGTTCAACGTCAAGAAGAACCCAAAAGAGTCGCTTCGTGACTATGTGAAGAGGTTCAAAGTAGAGAAGGCAAGGATAGTCGGATGTAACGACTCGATAACTAGAGCAACCTTCCAAAAAGGACTTCCAGCAGACCTCCCACTATTCCAAAAATTGATCATGAAAGAAGATCTAGCTCTAGCAGACTTTTTCGCTCTGGCAGAAAAACATGCACTTTGGGACGAGGCACACCAATGCACATTCAAGGACTTGAAGAAGTGCCTGACATCACCTCTCTACTATCCAAACAGGAAGCAGAGGAGGACTGATTCACATGTTTGACGGTATCTGAAGTAGCAATAAGCTCTACCATCATACGAGAAGAGCTGGGGGCCCGACTACCTGTATTTCATTGTTCAAAAGCTCTCATCGATGCTATCAGAAATTCAAAAGCTAACTTTGGCAATAGTTGTTGCAATCCGAAAGCTTAAGTTTTACCTTCAAACGCACGCAGTCATCCTCATGACGCATTATTCCGCCCAATCCAAACGCTCGATGATAAAGGCATAGATCCTGGCGGATGCGAAGTTTTCTAACGAACGTAACAACTCGGCACAAAAGGCACGCCAAGGGCAAACGAACACTGGAAGGACATACTCGGAAACAAGGTTTGTCCTCATCACCCTAAAAGATTCTACATAGGAGCAACATGTACCGAGAGTTGAGCACGACCTCCTACTGGGCATCACACAGCCCTAGCCGACCCTTGCTCCATAATTTAACTATAGAATGGTCCAATACCGGCAGTCGAGCATCTCCTGCTATGTGTAACATGGCCCCAGCTCCACGACTCCCTACCATGCACCAAGATGCTAAGAAGTTAGTACAAAAGTGTGACCACTACCAGCACTACAAACCGATACCAGCACTGTCTGCCAGCAAGCTACACCCGCATACGAGTCCCGATTAACTGAATGGATCCTGATTTAAGTCCTTGGCCGTTCATGGAATAGGTAATAGATCTGGTAGGACTTATGCCACCTGGGCAGAGGCATGATGATTGTGGCAACATATTACTTCACCAAATGGGTAGAAGCAGAGCCCAAGACGACCATGACTTAAACGGACATAAAGCACTTCATATGGAGGAACATCATTTGCCGATTTGGCATCCCACAGTCCATCGTCACTGATAACGGCCCACAATTCGTGGGAAAGGTATGGCAAAGTTTTATGTGATATATTTTCTATTTCTCCAAGCACTTTCATTTGTTGCGTCTTCTTTGTTGTTTTTGATATCATTTTAACACTAGCTTTGGTTGAGTTTGACATTTGTACAATTATTCTAACTGAAACCATCTGTAAATACATTTTTTATTAGAATGCAACTTGATTGTAAACAAATAGGAATCAGTATGAGTACACACTATATCTGAAACATACCAAAATGAAATACTATTTATGAGCAAAACATTTTTATACCTGCATAAATCTTCATATGATTCCTATGACTAAATAAATTAGAAATAAAAATGTACAATTGGAGTGTATTATGTGTATATTCTAGAAAAATTACAATTCTATTTATAAATGAAGGAATTTGTAAACTGTTTCATAAACATTATTTATTAAACTTTAAAAAAATTTGAACTATTTATTGAATATCCAAATTATAAACAGAGAATCACACTAGTTTGTGTAATAGCGTAATATATATTTATACTAGTTTGTGAACCCATCCCAGATTATACTATTTCCATAAATTTAAATTCTATTTATAAATGAAGCAAATTGTAAACTATTTCGTAAACACTATTTATTAAACTTAAAAATTGTGAACTATTTTACTGAAGTGTACAAATTATAAACAGAGAATCACATGTGTGTGACGACCCGTCAAAAATTATTATATATTTTTATTCCCAAGTATGTAAAGTGACGATAATGCCCTTGTGGTTTTGTGATGTGGATGTACATTTGTAATTTTAAATTATCTTCCTCGCTGATGTAATTAAATCGTACTCGACGTCACGAGCACGTCGACGCAAGTTAGGGTCCAATTGGATTCCTAATGAAAGTATTACGATAATTTAAGAGCGAGATTTGGTAGGATTTAATTTTTGGGTTGCCTGTCACATATCCACCAGTTATCTTCTTTCTTACAACCTTGAGCCCAAGTAGAATTTCTGGGTTTATTTTATTTCCTTTGGACTAATTAATTAGACCCTAAATCCCATAGCCCAATCAGGGCTTGTGATCCTTTTTATTTTGGCCAACCCATGACCACACACGCACACATACACATGTGCAATCCTTCACCCTTTCCCTCATATTCTCGAAATTTCCCTCGTTCGTACACCGTACGACCATCATTCCCAAACTCACCAAAATTTCCACGAATCAACCCTATTGATACTACCATCATACTTCTCTCAAGGTTATGAGTTCATCCATACCATTAGGTTGAGGAATAGACTTCGGAAACCTAAGAACTCACAAGCTCTGGCGAGGTGCTTTGCTGCTCCGTCGTGATTGTGGACATTCCACAAAGTTTAAAAGCTTAAGGAAGCTCTTAATCAACTCCATAGCGACCCTAGAGTAGTTTTAGGGTGGAGTTGACGTTGGGATAAGAGGATTCATGAAATTTCAATTTGGCCGGGGTTTTCCAAGCTTTATTCCAACCATTTTCCATCGTTTTTAGGAGCTCAAATAGGTATTGTTAAGTTCTATTCTTCAAGAGCTTCAAATCCATATAAAATTCATGGATTTTAGATGAAAAATGAAGAAGATATTGAAGTTTGAAAATTTTCCAGAATTCGGTGTAACAGACGGCGGCAGGAGGCAGCTCCGGCGAAGCCCACTAGAGAAGGAGGAGAATATTCCGTCAACTTTGACAGAATATACTGACAGCGTTAGGTAACTCCGTTAGTTTTTAAATAGAATATTCTATTATTTAACGGAATATTCCCTAATGCCGTTGAAAAACGAGTGAAACTAACGAAAACTTAGCTGTAACGTAGGAACTACATAGCAACTGGATAGTCCTCGGCTTGTGAGGTGGTCTCCGTCGAGCTGCTTGAGTCTTCGGCCTTTGATGTAGTGGGAGGTCACACATGGTACTTCCTCAGATTGTAGGCGCTCCACTGCTTTTCGATCTTTTTGTTGTTTCCTGGTGGCGAGGGTGTAATTACTCTTGCCGCCTACTCTGTTGATCTTGTACGGACCTTCCTAGATGTGATCCATTTTTTTGGAGCCTTCTCTGTGGGCAATGATGAAGGCTTTTCTTAGCACTAGATCTTTGGGCTGGAACTGCCGGATCTTGGCCCTTTTGTTATAGCTAGAGAGGAGCTGCTGCTGTTAGGCTGCAATGCGGGTAATGGTCTGCTCGCGCTTCTCCTTTGCCAGATCTAAGCTTGTGGCCATCTCCTCACTATTCTGCTCAATGCTTGGCAGTAGAGCAGTTGTACATGTTATATTGAGATGCATTGAGAACTCATAAACCTGCACCCCGGTGTTAGTGTTTCCGCCCGTGGCTAGGGCACAGTCCTTCGCGTGATGTTCACCTCCCGCACCTTACGCTCACCTTGGACTCAAGGTAGGTGCACATGCTTGTCGTACAGACCACTATAGGTGGTTCCGACTCGTAGGTGACCCACGATTATTCGCACAGTCTTCACGTGATCGTAGCACTTGAGCATACTTATTTACACCCAGTCCTGTCGTACAGACCACTAGAGGTGATTCCGACTTGTGTGCAGGGATGTTTGATGAGCTATATATTAAGTCATACAGGTCACTATAGTTGACTCCCGACTTATGTGTTAGCATCGATTGATGAGATATGGATAAGTCGTAGAGGTCACTATAGGTGACTCCCGACTTATGTGCCAGCATTGATTGATGAGATATGGATAAGTCGTACATGTCACTATAGGTGACTCCTGACTTATGTGCTAGCATTGATTGATGAGATATGGATAAGTTGTACAGGTCACTATAGGTGACTCCCGACTTATGTACTAGCATTGATTGATGAGATATGGATAAGTTGTACAGGTCACTATAGGTGACTCTCGACTTATATGCTAGCATTGATTGATGAGATATGGATAAGCCGTACAGGTCATGTGAGGTGACTCCGGCTAGCATTTTGATGAGCTATTGGTTCAGCCGTACATGCCACAATAGGTGGATCTGGCTGACATACCATTTCATATTGATTTATTTCACCTGGGTTACTTATTATTGTTAAGATATTTGACACGGCATAACTGTGAGACTGTTATTTTGGTTATGGTTTTGAGTTATAGTCACGCCTGTTATTTATGGGAAATTATACAGGTGTTACAGAGAAGGGCTATTGCCTTTGGTAATTGAAATTGGTTTGAAAAGTTTTGTTTCACTCACTCACATTTTCTATTTTTGCACCCCTCTAGGTTCTAGCAGCAGTATCGACGAGAATTCGTGGCACTTTTCAGTACAAATGTTTCTTATGGTGATATAGTCATTATCTTACCTTACTGTACTATACCTATGCGTGTGAAATGGGTCCAGACCCGCTCATCGCGCACTTGCCTACTTAGGCACTTTTAGATTTTAATTTATTCACATTTTATACATTATCACACTTTATGAATTCGTCGCCTTTCTAGTGTCGGCCAACACACCTCGATTCGGGGTCCTAGTGGACATTCCGAAAAGGGGTGTGTCATCACGTCATTATTTAACATTTAAATTGACAGAAAATTGAACGGATGTCTGACATTGCAATGAATTCATAAGTTGAAATATGACATTGCAATGTTTAAAACATGAGATATGAATTTGTGGTTTGACCCATAATTGAGGCAGTTTTGTATAAAATTTTAATTTTAGAGAGAATTTAAACTACAACTATTCCCCTCTATTGTTTCGACGGGCCATGAAAGTTTCACATTTGAATTAAAGTTTTTTTTAAACTTTTTTATATAAGGAAAACTAATGAAAAGGGTTTGAAAACTTTGAGTTTTAATGATAAGGACAAAATGAAGGTAAAATGAATGGGATCAGAATGAACATTTTAGTGTAAAAATATGATTTTTCGTTGAAGTGAATAGTACTAGAAATTTTTCGTTAAAATTCTTTTTTATATAAGGTAATTATTTAGCGTTTTGCTTGGACGTTGCGCAGGAGAAAGAAAAGCCAAGATGTAGGTGTATTATTTTATCTTAAAAATGGAAAATGTAGAGTAGAAACTGGAAACTCTAGATGGAGCGTAAAAAAGGAAGAAGAGGTATACGCAAGAAAAAGATGGCAGACAATAGACATGGTTGGATGGTGGGCATGGATGGAGAACTGGATATAGATCATAGATAAGGGAAAACCGCAAACGTGGGGAGGTGGGTGGTAGGGGCTGATGGCTGATGATAAAAATTGTTGGCCGAAGGAAGCGGAGAAGAGGGGATTAGCCAGCCGATTAGGTGAGCACGTACATTACATGCGTCAGTCCAGTAGATGTACGCCAACGCACTCAGTCCAACTTTCAAAGTTAGCCAATTAGTCTCCCTCCTCTCCTCCTTAACACATCCAAAAACAGAAATTAGGCCCTTGCTGTGTGCGTGTGGATTTCCAGGTTTTTCAGTTTTTTGTATTTCCTCCTTCCTACAAACACTCCCCCCCACCCCACCCCACCCCACCCCACCCCCACGTTTTCTTTCTTCTCTGTTTGCTCTCTCTCTAAGTTTGGATATAATTTTTTATATATATATATATATATATTTTTTTTTTTTTTTGTTTGGATGGTTATATAGCTTAATATGATTATTATATAGCATTGGAGATCCCAATTCCACTTCCAATCCCAATTTCACTTCCAATCCCAATCCATATCTCTTTCATGTCTCGAACTCAAATACAAACTCTCACTCGCTCTCGCTTCGATTGATTGGATTCAGTTGTATTGAATTTTACAAGTATTATTTTTATTATTTATTATAATTTGAGTGAAATGTCTGGAATGTTGAGATTGAAGAAGGTTCAGCAAATAGCTCCACAGCTCCAGCAGCGCTTCTCTCAGACTCAGGTCTCCCCAATCTCCACGCACTTGAACCACCTCCACCTCACAACCCATCGCCGACGAGACTCCTTCATCGGACTGCAGGAGCGCTACAAATGGGACCACGGCGGCTCCGCCGATGTTCGTACCCGCAAAATCAGAGCCGAGGCCAATTGTCCCCGATGTTCTTTCAACCGCATGGACCTCCTCTTCTCCGATCGCCGCTTACCCAACTTATCTCCTTCTCCTCCTCCACCAGATGATTCCACCACCAAGGCCAAGGCCGCCTCCACCTCTGCAACATCTGCCTCTGGAAACTCTGACTCTGAGATTCGTCAGTATCAGGCCCTCAATCTCTGCCCCAATTGCAAAACAGCCTACTACTTCCGACCCCACCAGATTGCTCCCCTCCAGGGCACCTTCGTAGAGATTGGGAGGCTCACCAACACCACCACCTCCTCCTCCTCCTCCTCTTCCAATCGCAGCGCCACCAAAACCAACAACTCTGACAACAACAAGAAGTCCCATTCTTCCCGAAATGGCAGCAATAACGGAGGAGCAGATTCCGAGCCCAATACTAATAACAACGGGCTGAGGGTGTCTTTCTGGGATAGTTTGAGGTCATATGCCAATGGGGCGGACCCACCTGAGAACTGGCCTCCGTCTCCGCCCCCAGGCAATGGACTGGCCGTGCATACTCCCCCGGGCCCTCCTTTTGCCCCTGGAGTTAATGTCATTCGGGCTTCTGTGCCCCCTGGGACTAGGGATGCTGGAGACAAGAATGCTTGGGGCGGTTCCAATTTGGGAAACAATTTGCCCACCCCTAAGGAGATCTGCAAGGGTCTTGACAAGTTCGTTATAGGCCAACAAAGAGCCAAAAAGGTAGCTTTATTCCCTTTTCGTTTCTTTGTTAGCATTTGGGTGGAGTGTGGATGGATAATTTTTGTATAAACGTTCTGTTGCAGGTGCTCTCTGTGGCCGTTTATAACCACTACAAAAGGATATATCACGCCTCCTTAAAAAAAGGGTTCGTTTTCATTTTTATTTTTCTTGATCAAATTCATGCTGCAATTACTCATGCCATTTCATTTTGTCTTTCAACCAACAATGCAACACATGTTCACTAGTCATGATCCAATCCCAATATATACTTGAGAACTCACTATCCGTATGTACTTCTAAACTCCCTAGCCGAAAGATCTTGGTCATAATAACAGTTTTGTAAGCAGTTGGACAATTCATACGATTGTTTCTGTGGATGTATTTAATACAACTGAACCAATGGATTTGTATGCTAGGTCAGGAGCAGAATCAGGAATTCCAAACAAAGTAGATGACGATGATAAAGTGGAGCTAGAAAAGAGCAATGTGCTCTTGATGGGCCCAACTGGCTCCGGTATGATTTCTTCTGAAGCACCTGGAAAAAAACCGGTGCTCCACTTATAGTCTTCTTATCTTTGGACTAATCATCTAAATCCAAACCTGGCTATCTGGAAGTTTAAGTTAGAAGAACCTTTAAGAAGTTAACCTGCCCTTCTAACTGTGTTATTGTATGCAAAACAGGGAAGACCTTGCTTGCAAAAACACTAGCTCGCTTTGTGAATGTTCCATTTGTCATTACAGATGCAACAACTTTAACACAGGCAAGTTGATTTATGAAAAGTATTATGAATTGAAAATAGAACACAAAATCTAGCCTATGGACCAAGGTTGGTATCTTTATTTGATTTAATGATCTTGGCATACTTGGTTTTTTTTGAAAATTACGGACTGAGTGCAATTGGATAATGAGGGTCAGCATGGAATATAGAAATTCACTGTGTCCAGCTTTACATAATAACTTACCACGATGCATTCTTTTTAGGCTCAATGTGCATGCACATATGCGCGCACACATTATTATTGTTATCTATTACTGCATAACTGAAAGAGGCAAATACTGCTATTTTGCAGGCTGGTTATGTTGGAGAAGATGTTGAATCAATATTGTATAAACTACTAATGGTATGAGATGTTTGAATATTTCGGAGTTACAGTTCAAAAGCCATCCAACTTGTTGTTTCTTATCCTTGCAGTAATATGTTTCATCTTTATTTCCAATTTTCTGGAGGAATGTGTGCATGCATTTGTATGTGTTTTATTCTTGCCCTTTGTATTCTGAACATCTAATACTCTTTGAAATTGTATGACTTCCCTTCTTTCGTTGCGATGTGAGTGTATGAACTATGAATATAGCCTTTTTCCTCCTCTTCCCCCTCACCCTTGCTTGTTATTTTATATGATTGTTAATGCGTTATGGTTGCACTTCTATGTAACTAATGAGAGGGGAGGTTCCTGAGGATACTGATGGTCATTTCCATGCAGTGGATAGGTCACATCAAACTTGTAAGGACAAAGTTACTTCTTTTGAACTCTATGAGTGGGCAAAATTAATAATTTTCTTGCTCGTATTCTTCATCCACATGCTCATGTACTGTTCTCATTTGATTTGGCTGGTCTAGTTAGAGTGGTTTTTGATATAGCAATGCAAATTTCTGCTGACTCAACGACATCTAACTATCTAAGTCATCTACAAAACTTTCCATGTTCTGGTACTTTTTGTTGTTGTTCTTGATTGTAAGCATTCATTAGTCTTCTAACCTTGTGCTTGCCTTTTATATTCATATCAGTTAACTCACATAGTTGATCCTGTAAATAGGCAGCTGAGTTTAATGTACAAGCAGCTCAACAAGGGATAGTTTACATTGACGAAGTTGACAAGATAACCAAAAAGGTGCTGCATTTGCCCTTTCTTATTTTATTTTATTGATCATGGTCATAGGTATCATCAAAGTCTTAGTTTCTTCAGATTTGGTTTTCAGGCTGAGAGTTTAAACATTAGCAGAGATGTTTCAGGAGAGGGTGTTCAGCAGGCTTTATTGAAAATGCTCGAAGGAACTGTGAGTCAGTTGCTAAACACTAAAGTGTTGCTCAGAAAATTATTTATTTACCAACTAATTTATCTTGTTTGGATGCACGGAAACAAATTGAATTGTTGCTGTTGCGTTCTCTAGTCAGTACTCTTTTAGTGTCTTTTAAGTCCATGACAGATGTAAGTATCTTTTTATGTATTTTTAATTTAGAACAAAGCAACTCTTATCAATTCGCTTTATTCTTGTTTTCTCAAATCAATCACTAAACATAAGGATCGATTATAAAGAGTGCCCATTTATATACACCAATTCGTTAGTTTTGAAAACTTGACATAGAATTCCAATTTTGACTTTGATTAGATCCTTAGCGAAAGCGCTAAGTAATCAAGCTACCATATGTAATAAAACCGAGGAAAAATAACATCAAATAGAAATGAGAAAGTAAATGCATACACATAAGAGAGAAAAAAAATCCCCAAAAGTAATATTTTGTTGTCTTCCCAATTACCTCAGTGTACATTAACTTCTCTAGCATTGCAAGAGAAACTTTGGAGTTGGTATTTGAAAATACTCCTAAAGTTGCAAAATAAAAATTGAACATTCTTGTTTTTTGTTTTGAGTTTTTGCTTTAATTTTTCTTGGGATGATTGTTCGTAGAAGCACAGACTAATTTTGTGCTGCATACTGCATTAAACGCAGGTTTATTTGTAATGTATTTTCATAGCCTTATAAAATCGGAGTTATAAAGTTATCAGCATGGTTTCTCTGACGACTGAAGAGTAATATATTTCTTCTTGTTTAGATAGTGAATGTTCCTGAGAAGGGTGCAAGGAAGCATCCTCGGGGTGATAACATACAGGTATAGAACTTTTAAGTTTCTGACATATTTTCTCACTCTCAAATATGTTAAATCATGCTGGTTATCCCACTGTTGTTAGAACCTAAGAATTCCTAATTCTATTTGGTATTGAATATATGCATATCCTTATACAACTCCTAATTGACCTATGTGCACCTTAAAATGTGTGTTCTTATTATTTTTTTTTTTCATTTAGAAATTTAAGCTGTAGGAGAAAAACTTTTTATTAAATGTTCCAAATTAGTAGTTGAGAAAAAAAGCTTGTAAGGGGAAGCGGGCAGGAAAGTTCAACTAAACAAAAAAAAAAAAAAAACTTCAAGAGCGCAGGGTTCCACTTGCATGATTCATTTCTAAGTTCTAACAAGCGGCACTTTGAGGCCGCAACTTATTTCTTTACATTTTAATTTTAAGTTATAACAACCCTGAACTATAACTTAAATCATAAGCCTAAAAAGGTCTGAAAAAACAAAACAGCCCAAAGTACCCTTGTGTGGACAGAAGTGCTGGTTGAGCAGCCTGGTATCCGGCCGAGCAGGATGCCGTCTAAGAAATGTTCTGCAGAAACTACAATTAAGATAACAAGTAATAACTTGTTATCAACTCAGATCTTTCAGTGAAGATGATTTACACCAACAAAATATTCCTAAGTAATTAGACAAAGACGTCCAAAGAGACAATGAAAACCACTTCGCCACCATGTCAGGAAGATTCTTGTATTTCTTTCCCTCCAATCTTTTTGAGCCAGACTGCATAAGGTCAGATTTCTGTGGCCTGGCCAGACATAAAAAACATCCTTATTTGACCCCTTTCTATACTTTTGAAATGAAAGAAGAATGCAATGCAAAATAAAAATGATCAGCAATTGCGCCAGTTTCTTGCACAAAACACGTTGATTTGAAGACAACAAAAGTTTTTTTTTTTTTCTGGGCATGTTACCAGTATTTTTTTTTTTTCCCATATGCCACCAGCCAAACCAGTTTTGTACTTTAGTAGGTATGCTCCCTTCCAAATCATGTTATAGTTATACAGATAACAGAAACTAGAACACTTTAATTTTCCAACATAGAAATAAAAAAGGGTTTACAGGAAGAAACATGTTTTGTCAAATCCAAGTGGATTCAATGAGATTACATCATTACCATATTGTGAAAAAAAGATCAGCATAGATTAGCAAACAAATTTTGGAAAAAGGAGTCACCATACCACTGTCTTCCCTGACACAAGTTCTAGAATTATTTCCGTAGTTTCAACCACTAATTTATACAAAACCAGATTGTGGTTTTTTTCCACGAGAAATTGAAAGAGCCTTCCTCCACAGCCAAAGAGTCCTACCTATTGGAATACACACCATGTTTACTCTTAATGATAGAACACCATAATTAATTAATCCTGCACTTGAGGGAAATGCCACAGCCATGTACCTTGACCACATTTATTCCTTTCTAGTAAATTTTGCAATTGCTAATCCTCCTCTTTCTCTTGATCACTGCACAATATTTAAATTTATTTGGTGGTACATCCTCTCTAATCTCATAACCTCAGTACTTGACAAGCTAAAAGGAAGCATGAAATATAATTGGGGTACTTTAAGACTGATTTAACAAGTAAATCTCTCTCCTGGAAAGACGATTTCCTTCAAAATATATTTGCATGCGAATTAGCCATAATTGAAGGCCCAAGTAGTACGTATGTCATCTCTTATCTCATGACCCAGTCCCCTAGCTAGGGACTTCCTCGTCCTTTCCTTCACGTTGATGCACTTATAGGCATAGTTGTTATCAAACCTGGGATTTACCCAAAACTTAGTTTCTGTTGAGAGTTATGCCATTTATATGCAGTTTTTTTTCCTAGTTTATTCATCAGCATTGGAGTGCTGTTGTTATGTAGCTTATTGTGCCAGGCTTTAGCTTTCTTGTTGAGCTGCATTTAGTCTTTGGTTTTTCCTATTGAGGACTTCTTGTCCTCTGCTCTGTATTTTTTCCTATTAATGAGCTTGCCTTATTAGCAAAACTAGTGAGATGACACAAGCTATGCATGTGAAACAATTTTTGCTGGAGAAGTTGAGAACAAGAAGAGGGAATAGTGTGGGAGAGAAAAGTATGGGAGGATTTTCCAACCTTTTTTTTCAATAATAATTGCTAATTACTATTTTCCTTTTGCCGTATGAACTTGTTTTTATTCAAGTAGTGTAAATAGGAGCATACTTGTTTTTTTCATACAGACATTACAGAATTAGACATGTACAACCTCAAAATGATAAATTCTATTTGGTTCCGAACCTTTTAAAATTAATTAAACTTGATACCTTAAGGACATGATTCGTGTGGAATCAGCTCAAAACTTAGAGGGGAGTGTTGAATTGTAAGTTGTGAGCTGATTAGTATTGATGAAATAAGCCTTGTGTTTTAATTGTGCATTCACTTGTGTCAAAGCATACAGTTATTTAATATATGAACGATAATTGATGTCTTTCTAAGCGTTACTCCATTGGGTATTTGGTTCTAAATTTTAACCACCATCCCAAAGAGGAAAATAAAACATAAGTCTTTACTTGCATCTAGTTATTAGTTATTTCTTACCAATATTCATACATATTGTTTCTCTTATGGTTTATTCTTAAAATGCTTGTAAATGATCTACAGATAGATACGAAAGATATCCTTTTTATTTGTGGCGGAGCATTTATTGATCTGGAAAAAACCATTTCAGAGAGGTAACCAAATGTATCATTCCCCTAATCATCTCTTGTTTCTCCCCCTCCTCTACCAAATTTTTTTCTCAAAAGAATCTGCTATGAAAGTATCTATCATTCTGACCAGACGACAAGATTCTTCTATTGGTTTCGGTGCTCCTGTCCGTGCAAACATGAGAGCTGGTGGTGTGATCAATTCAGTGGTGACGTCATCTTTACTTGAATTGGTATGAATCAGGGACCTTTCAAATCAGCGTGATGCATTAAAATTTAACACCCCTGCACCCCAAAAGAAGAATGAAAAAAAGTGAAAAATGAATAAGTTAATCGGAAAGAATTCCTGAAAATGGGGTCTAAATGCTACTCTTTTTATTTTCCAGGTTGAAAGTACTGATCTCATTGCTTATGGACTCATACCAGAGTTTATTGGACGTTTTCCAATGTTAGTTAGTTTATCAGCTTTAACTGAGGACCAACTTGTTCAGGTATACATAAATGCATTTGTTCTTGGAATCAGCACCCTTCTGGTTCTTGACCTGGTATCATTTCTGTTTGGTAGTTCTTTTTAACTAGTAGTCTCGTAGACATACAAATAGTTTAGTCAGAAAGCAAACCAGATGTATACGAGCCTGCTACACTTTTTAGACTGATGTACGTAGCCTGGCTTTCTTACATGTATAGAAGCATGTATTACCATTTTCTTCATATAACTTTTCATTTACAGGTCCTGATGGAACCAAAAAATGCTCTTGGCAAGCAGTACAAGAAATTATTTGGCATGAATAATGTAAGCATTTTGCGTTTGATTCTGTGTTTAGGAACGCAAAACCTAGCCCCACCCTCCCAAAACCTCTCTTCCAATGTGTTTAATTGAACTAGAGTCAAGCTTCTGTTTGATGAGACCTTGTACCCCACTTCAGGTGAAGCTACATTTCATGGAGAATGCACTGAGACTAATTGCAAACAAAGCAATGGCTAAGAATACCGGTGCCAGGGGTTTAAGAGCACTTTTGGAAAGCATTCTAACTGAAGCCATGTACGAGGTGTGCAAGAATCCATGGTTTTCGTAAAAAATAATTCTAGCATGGGAATGTTTTTAAATACAAAAAATATTTGCTAAAAAATTGTTTTGACGTGCTTGTCTCAGATTCCTGATGTTAAGACAGGAAAGGATAGAATAGATGCTGTAGTGGTTGATGAGGAGTCGGTTGGTACGGTAAATGCGCATGGATGTGGAGGGAAGATTGTTCGAGGGGATGGTGCATTGGAAAGATACTTGCATGAAATCAGCTTGAAGGACTCAATGGCATGATCCAACTAATGATTGCATGTGCATATTCCTTTATGGTTCTGTGAAGCGATCGCGTACTAACAATTTAAATATCAATCAACGTGTGCAGGAAAATGTAGAGGCGGCCGAAGGGGAGGCGGAGGGTGAATCAGAACAGTCATCCAGGGCTATGAGCATGTAACACTTATACCACCATACTCATTGTTACAAAAATCTGTAAAATTTTTGTATTATTATTCGTAAAAATAGCATTCATAATCTGGTGTAATTGCCCCTTCATAGAGATTAGATCATACCTTCGGTTGGAATCAAACTAAAAAGAAGAATTTCATTAGTGGATTTTAGTTTATACAGGCTATCACATTCTTTACAACATGTAATTTTGTAGTATGTTGACAAAAAAAAAAAAATAGTCATCTTATATTGGGCAAGGTGTAGATACCGTATAATATCATTTGTACTATAACCATAGACGATGGAATCCACATTTTTAAAGCAGCATGCTCTAATATTTTTGGCAACTAGGGCAGCTATCAACTTCTCCTTCCACACGTGGGGTCAAAACACGTGGACAACATATTTGTGTGATAATCAGCATATGGATGGCAAGCTGTAATTTCATATTAGATTGTGAGCACCCAATTTAAAACTAAGCAATTTAGCAAAAAATCAATAAATATTTTACTGTTAAGCTATGTGTCAATGATATAGTTTTGTTTTGGATTGAATCAGTGATATATTTTTATTAATTACACAGGTTAATGATGAATGCCACATAGGCTTCAAATCATTATATATATTTATAATTTGAATCTTCTATCATTCTCTCTCTATGAATGTCGAATGGACTTTAAGCTACTATAAATAAGGATTGACGAGTTGATTTGCCTACACGTCTTGCTTTTACTGCTATATCAGGAGTTACTCCACGTATTGCTTGACGTAAAACAGAAAGTGGATTTGTTTTTGTCTTTTGTTGAATCTTTTCCATGGCTCGATAGATAATTTGATACGCCAATGATTTTTTGTGAGTTCTTGAAAGTAAAGAAGTAATAAAATATTTCTTGTTATATCAAGAGGTTTGTTATTGCTTCTTTACTATTTCTTTCGTTATTACTTAATTATTTGTTTTATTCTTTTTTTTTTTTTGACACCGTCATTTAGCTATTGCAATTCTTTTTTTGGTAGCGGGTCACATGTATAGGACCAGCTGGGGCATTGGTTATGGTATGAAAGATATTTTAGAGGCTCATAAAGGCTCATTTACTGGCTATAAAATTAGGTAGGTCGCTAGTACAGTTCCCTATCTATAATTTTGCTATTTACTTAAATAGAGATGTGACAGCCCGTCCCGAAAGTTATCTTTGATGGCATGGAATGACAATTTTGCCCTTGGACGTTAGTTGGTTTCTTGGGTGATTTGTTTTCTTTTGTTTTGGGTTGGTTGCCATTAGGACATACACACACCCACACACACCAAAAAAAACCCTTGGACCCTCCCTCTCTTTCCTCTCTTTCGGATTTTCCTCCATTTCCATACAATTGTACGGACAACTTCGAAACTAACCTCTCCACACGAATTGTGGTCATTGTTGGTGTTTTTGGACTCATTTCAAGCTCAGGAGTTGAGCTATACCATTTTTAGGACATGAAACTGTTGGAAAAACTAAGAACCATAACCTCCGATTTGAGGTACTGTTCATGTACACGTAATTGTGAAGTTTTTGGAAGATGCTAAGCTTATAGGAAGCTTTGGAACATCTTCACGATGCTCGGGGAATAATTTTGGAAGATTTTGGACGTCGGAAAGCTCGGGTTGGCGAGTTGTAGAGGTGATCGGAATATCGAAGGATTTTCCAGTGAGTTTTCGGGGGTTTTGGGTCACAAAAGTGGTAAGATTTTGTTCAACTCATTGTAAGCTTCATTTTGGTACAAATTTCATAGAATTTGGTTGAGAAATGAGGAAGATATGAAGTTTTAAAATTTTTCCAGAAACTGGCGAGAATTCGAGTTGCAGATAGTGGCGGACGGCGGCGACCGGTGAGGCTCACCGAAGAAGGAGGAGAATATTCCGTTAGAGTTGACGGAATATTCTAACGGCGTCAGGTAACGGCCGTTAACTTTTGTTAAGGTTTTAACGGAATATTCCTAACGGCCGTTAGGCCCAGTTAAGGTTTGGCCACACGTGGCCGGCACGTCTGGCCGTGCCTTGGCCGGAGCGTGGATGGTTGAAAAATTATTCTAAAAATATAGGGATGTTCGTGAGGTTGAGTAGATCACGGTGGTATATTCAAACACCTCATTTGAGCAATGTTTGAGAAGTTATTACTTAGTTTCGTTTATGTGTTTTAAATTAACGTTTTTATAGTTGTTTCGCATATAGGTGAGACCTATCTTGAGGACGAGCGCAATCACTCGAGGCTAGGAGGCTACGACCCTTCCACTTACCAGTGAGTAGGGCTTTTTCTTTTATCGTGTATATATATGACTGATAATTCCACAAACATTTACAAATTGAATTTCATATAATTTTTGTTAATGCTTTGGAAGACTAGTGTGAACTACGAATGGCTTGATTCCTGCTTAGGGTACGTAGGCAGTCTAACGAGACGTTAGATGCAACCATACGATAAACGAGACTAAATATTTGAGATAATAGCCTTGCTTGTGGAATTGAGCAGTGTGAGGGAGATTAGTGAAAATGCGAGATTCAACCTTGGGTTTTGGTAGTTAAATGTTGGACATAAGTTAAGATGTGAAGAGTCAAGAAATTGAGGTAAGGAAAGGTAAGTAGTGATAGTTAATTTAATTAGTGTCTATTTGGACCTATCAGTTATATATATGTCGGGAGTGGTGTGTTATAGCTATGCATTTCATGCCATTTGTATATATGTCTATATATATGGAAATCTTTATAATATGGTTGAATTTCAAATTTACATCATGGCATAATCATATGTTTTTTTACTTGAACCTAATTATTGTGAATGCTTTAAAGTGCCTAATGATGTTGTGGACGCTCAGGTAAGTACACTTTGATGATAATGATGGTAATGAGTACAATTGTATTGAGATATGTTATAACTCATAAACCAGCACCTCGGTGTTAGTGCTCCCACCCGTGGCCAGGGCCTAGCCTTCACGTGATCGTTCACCTCCCGCACCACACGCTTACCTTGGATCCAAGGTAGGTGCCAGTCTATCGTACGGACCACTTTAGGTGGTTCCGACTCATAGGTGACTTGCGATACTTCGCACAACCTTCACGTGATCATAGCACTTGAGCGTATTTATTTACACCCAACTTGTCGTACAGACCACTTTAGGTGGTTTTAACTCGTGTGCAGGAATTGATTGTGGAGCTATATGTGCTAGCAATGATTGTTGAGAGATTGGATGAGATATGAATAAGTCGTATAGGTCACTATAGGTGACTCCGACTTGTATGTGCTAGCAGTGATGATGAGATATGTGACGAGATTTGAATAAGTCGTACATGTCACTATAGGTGACTCCGCCTTATATACTAGCTATACATGATGAGATATGTGATGTGTTATGTGCACAGTTGTATAGGTCACCATAGGTGATTTTGACTTGCATGCTAATATGGTTTATTAAGCATGTGATTCTTTGTATTGCCAATGAGATGCTGGATAGTGGTATTCTTCCGGGTTTACTATTAGTATACTTTTGATTTCATACTTTTACGTAGTATGATTTGTTGGAAACTATACAGGCCTTTCGGCGAGGGGTTAGTACCTTTGATAATGGAAATGATTTTGAAAATCCTTGTTTCGATCACTCACTCACATTTTCTATTTATGCACCCCTCCAGGTACTAGCAGTAGAGTTTCCGTATCGACGAGGATTTGTGGCACTTCCCAGTGCAGGTGGCTTTTTTTGATGGTATAATCACTATCTTAGTTTACTGTACTATACCTATGCTCTGTATCATACGTGAAATGGGTCTAGAGCCGCTCACGCGCACTCGTGTACTTAGGCATTTTAAGATTTTAATGTATTCGCACTTTATACATTATCACACTGTATGGCTTCGTCACCTCCCTGGTGTTGCCCAGCACGCCTCGATTTGGGGTCCTAATGGATATTCTGGGTCGGGGTGTGTCAGTTTGGTATCAGAGCATAAGTTGGGCAGTATTGTGTTCATCACACGCGTGATGTGAACATTCTTGGTTTTGTGCCTTATGTTCGAATCTCACCACCTCATCGAATACGGAAAATATGTTAGCTTTTCTTCAATTTTGGGCAATTTTGTGGTCTTGGCAATATTTTAGAAAATCATTTTGGCACTTGTCCTTAGAAATAAAACGAAGTTATTTTTTGTGGAAGGAATGTGCAGATTTGAGGGCAAAAAGGTTATCGAAAGGTTGCCAGGGATTTAGCTCATGTGGTGGGGGAATGATGTTGCTCTTAGCAGTGTGGAGGATGTAAGGGTAGTCAGGCATTTTCCTGATGTATTCCCTGATGATTTACCTAGATTGTCACCAGACCGAGATGTGGAGTTCACCATTGATTTGCTTCCAAGCATAAATCCTATATCCTTGACTCCTTATCGAATGGGTCCTGCTGAGTTGAGGGAATCGAAAATTTAGTTGCAGGAACTAGGGGATAAAGGTTTTATTCAGCCTAGTACTTCACCCTGGGGAGCTCCAGTTTTGTTTTTGAGGAAGAAAGACGAGACTTTGAGGCTATGCATTGATTATCGGCAATTGAATTGGGTAACAATTGAAAAAAAAAAAAACCGTTATCCATTGCCGCATATCGAGGAATTGTTTGATCAGCTTCGAGGTGCCTGCGTATTTTCTAAGATTGATTTGAGGTCTGGTTATTACCAATTGAAGATCAGCAATGAGGATGTTCCTAAGACAGCTTTCAGGACTCGATATGGTCATTACGAGTTTTTGGTAATGTCATTTGGATTAACGAATGCACCCGTAACTTTTATGGATTTGATGAATTGAGTATTTTAGCCATATTTGGACAGGTTTGTCATTGTCTTTATTGACAATATCCTGGTATACTCTAAGTCTAAATCTGAGCATGTTTGACATCTTACTTTGGTGTTGAAAAGATTGAGGGAACACCAATTGTATGCTAAGTTTAGCAAGTGCCAACTTTGGTTAGATCAATTGGCATTTTTGGGACATGTCATATCTGCTCAAGGTATTTTGGTGGATCCATAAATGGTAGCAGCTGTTGAGAATTGGGAGCAGCCACGAACTGTCACTGAGGTACGGAGTTTTCTGGGCTTAGCAGGTTATTACAGACAGTTTGTAAGGAATTTTTCTATGATTGCTTTACCACTGACGAGGTTAACTAGGAAAGACGTTAAATTTGAGTGGGATGATAATTGTGAGCAAAGTTTCCAGTAGTTGAAGTATTGTCTCACTCATGCACCTGTTTTGGCACTCCCAGATGATACTGGTAATTTCGAAATCTACAGTGATGCTTCCTTGAATGGTCTGGGATGTGTGTTGATGCAACATGGTAGGGTGATTGCTTATGCTTCACGACAATTAAAGCCTCATGAGATGAATTACCTACACATGATTCGAAGTTAGCAGCCATTATGTTTGCTTTGAAGGTGTGGATATATTATCTTTATAGAGAAAAATGTAAGATTTTCACGGATCATAAGAGTCTTCAATATCTTTCCACTCAAAGGGATCTAAATCTTCGACAATAGAGATGGTTGGAACTGCTTAGTGATTATGATTGCACGATTGATTATCACCCTGGTCGTGCGAATGTGGTAGCTGATGCACTTAGCAAAAAATCTCAGGGCCGCATTAACGCGTGGTACGCTAGTTGTGTTCCTCTTCTGGTAGACTTGAGGTTAATTGGAGTAAGGTTAGAGGTAGAAGATCGAGAGGAAGCCTTACTTGCTAATTTTCAAGTTAGGCCAATTTTAATTGATCGTGTACTTGAAGCCCAGATGGTTGATTAAGAGACCCAAGAAATAATTCAAGCAAGGAATCAGGGGAAAAAGAAAGACTTCAGAATTCAAGAGTCTGATGGCATGCTTATGCAGGAAAGTAGAATGTATGTGCAGAATAATTTGGAATTAGAGAAAGCGATTCTTGATGAAGCGAGTATCTCAGCTTATGCAATGCATCTAGGAGGTACTAAAATGTATCATACCATTCAACCATGTTATTATTGGTCGGGTAGGAAAAGAGAGATAGTTGAGTATGTGAGTAGGTGTGCCATTTGTCAACAGGTTAAAGCTGAAAGAAAGAAGTTGTTTGGGTTGTTGCAGCCACTTCCCGTTCCAGAGTGGAAATGGGAAAATATTACTATGAATTTTGTGTACAAGCTTCCTCGTACACATAATGGTTATGACGACATTTGGGTGACAATTGATCGGCTTACTAAGTCAACGCATTTTATCCCAGTGAGGGAAAAGTATTCTTTAAGTTGATTAGCTGAATTATTCATATCGAAGAGTGTGAAGTACCATGGAGTTCCAGTGAGTATTGTCTTGGATCGTGACCTTAGATTTACTTCTAAATTTTGGGTGGATTTTCAGGAAGCTTTGGGTTCGAGATTACTCTATAGTACAACATATCATTCTCAGACAGATGGACAATCAGAGATGACCATTCAGACCTTAGAGGATATGTTGAGATTTTTGATGTTGCAGTTTGGTGACGCTTGACACAAGCGGTTGGATTTAATGGAATTTGCCTACAACAACAACTTTCATTCAAGTATATGCATGTCACCATTTGAGGCACTGTATGGTAAATCTTGTCGTACACCCTTATGTTGGTCAGAGGTTGGAGAAAGAGTTTGGTGGGCCCCGAGATTGTAGATGAGATTACTCAAAATGTTTAGGTCATTAAGTCTAACTTGAAAGCGGCCAAGGATCGACAAAAGAGCTTAGCGGACAGGCATGCCACTGATAGGGTATATAAAGTTGGTGATGGAGTGTTTCTAAAGCTATCACCGTGGAAAGGTGTAGTATGGTTCGGAAAGAAAGGCAAGCTAAGTCCCAAGTATATCGGACCATATCAAATCACCGAAAGAGTTGGTGAAGTTGCTTATAGGCTTGAGTTACCTTCTGTGCTGGCTAAAGCACATAATGTTTTTCATGTGTCGTCATTACCTTGCGGATCCGTCGCAAATGATACCTCCTCAACCATTGGAAATAAATCTGGATTTGACTTATGATGAGAAACCAGTAACGATTTTGGATTGGAAAGAAAAGGTTTTGCGAAACAAAATCGAGCGTTTAATGAAAGTTTTGTGGAGAAATCATTCAGTGGAAGAGGGTACTTGGGAGACGGAGGACCAGATAAGAGATTTATATCCACGCTTGTTTTATGTTTACTAGTGGTTAGTTTTTGTTGTGTGAATTTTGGGGACGAAATTTTCTTAAGGGGGGTAAGTTGTGACAGCCCATCCCGAAAGTTATCTTCGATGGCGTGGAATGACGATTTTGCCCTTAGACGTTAGTTAGTGTCTTGGGCGATTTGTTTTCTTTTGTTTTAGGTTGGCTACCATCAGGACATACACACACCCACACACAGCAAAACAAACCCCTAGACCCTCCCTCTCTATCCTCTATCTCGAATTTTTCTCCATTTCCGTACAATTGTACAGACAACTTCGAAACTAACCTTTCCACTCACGGATCGTGGTCATTGTTGGTGTTTTTGGACTCATTTCAAGCTCAGGAGTTGAGCTATACCATTTTTAGGACATAAAGCTGTCGGAAAACCCGAGAACCATAACCTCCGATTTGAGGTACTGTTCATGTATACGTAATTGTGAAGTTTTTGGAAGATTATAAGCTTATAGGAAGCTTTAGAACATCTTCACGATGCTCGGGGAATAATTTTGGAAGATTTTGGATGTTGGAAAGCTCGGGTTGGCGAGTTGCAGAGGTGATCGGAATATCGAAGGATTTTCCGGCGAGTTTTCGGGGGTTTTGGGTCACAAAAGGGTAAGGCTTTGTTCTACTCGTTGTAAGCTTCATTTTGGTACAAATTTCGTGGAATTTGGTTGAGAAATGAATAAGATATGAAGTTTTAAAGTTTTTCCAGAAACCAGCTAGAATTCGAGTTGCAGATGGCGGCAGATGGTGGCAACTGGCGAGGTTCACCGGAGAAGGAGGAGAATATTCCGTCAGAATTGACAGAATATATTAACGGCGTCAGGTAACGATCGTTAACTTCTGTTAAGGTTTTAACGGAATATTCCTAATGGGCGTTAGGCCCAGTTAGGGTTTGGCCGTGCGTGGCCGGCGCGTGGATGGTCGGAAAATTATTCTAAAAATATAGGGATCTTCGTGAGGTTGAGTAGATCATGGTGGTATATTCAAACACCTCATTTGAGTAATGTTTGAGAAGTTATTACTTAGTTTCGTTTATGTGCTTTAAATTAACGTTTTTATAGTTGTTTCGCATATATGTGAGACCTTTTGAGGACGAGCGCAGTCACTCAAGGCTAGGGGGCTACGACCCTTCCACTTACCAGTGAATGGGTCTTTTTCTTTTATTATATATATATATATATATATATATATATATATATATGATTGATAATTCCACAAACGTTTACAAATTGAATTTCATATAATTTTTGTTAATGCTTTGGAGGACTAGTGTGAACTACGAATGGCTTGATCCCTGTTTAGGGTACTTAGGCAGTCTAATGAGACGTTAGATGCAGCCATACAATAAACGAGACTAAATATTTGAGATAATAGCCTTGCTTGTGGAATTGAACAGTGTGAGGGAGATTAGTGAAAATGCGAGATTTAACCTTAGGTTTTGGTAGTTAAATGTTGGACATAAGTTAAGATGTGAAGAGTCAAGAGATTGAGGTAAGGAAAGGTAAGTAGTGATAGTTAATTTAATTAGTGTCTATTTGGACCTATCACTTATGATTATTCTCGAAAGTATAGTTCGGGAGTGGGGTGTTATAGCTATGCATTTCATGCCATTTGTATATATGTCTATATATTTGGAAATGTTTATAATATGGTTGAATTTCATATTTACATCATGGCATACTCATATGTTTATTACATGAACCTAATTATTGTGAATGCTTTGAAGTGCCAAATGATGCCGCGGACGCTCAGCTAAGATTCAGGTAAGTTCACTTTGATCATAATGATGGAAATGAGTACGATTGTACTAAGATATGTTAGAGCTCATAAACTTGCACCTCGATGTTAGTGCTCCCGCTCGTGGCAGGGGCCTAGCCTTCACGTGATCGTTCACCTCTCGCACCACACGCTCACCTTGGATCCAAGGTAGGTGCCAGCCTGTCGTACATACCACTTTAGGTGGTTCCGACTAGTAGGTGACTTGCGATACTTCGCACAACCTTTACATGATCGTAGCACTTGAGCGTATTGATTTACACCCAACTTGTCGTACATACCACTTTAGGTGGTTCCGACTTGTGTGTAGGAATTGATTGTGGAGCTATATTGATGCGAGAATTACTTGACACTCAAATTAAACCCTCGTTTGACAATTGTAGTAGAATGGATAAGTGAGGGATCGTTCTAGACCGGGGATTAGGAGGGCTTGCTAAAACCTTCTAAAGTGACTTAAAAACATAAAAACTAAATTAAAATACTCTTAACAAGACTACTATGACTCAGAATGGCTTTGAAAAACTCAAATTGTCTAAAACAATCAAATTGACTCAAATGGAAGCTAGAACTTGATTTAGATGAATTTGCATTTATTTATGACTCCAAAAGCTTAAAGATACAAAAATAAAACATAAACGAATGATTAAGACTTAACAAAATAGGGGGGGGAATTGTGGTTGGACGATATTAAATTAAAAAGACAGAATATAATTAAAGGCAAAATGTAAATATGAATAAAAATATGGATGATGGAATAGCCAAGGGGTTCTTCTCCACACATGTTACACTTGCATACAAAATTGATTCTCAGTTGGTCTTTCGATAAGTTGTGAAACTCAATGCTCCAAGTTAATTAGGTCCGCTTAAATTAACTTTCAGATTTCCCTAGATTCGTTGGATTGAATGGAATACGCATTACAACCAAATTATTCTTAATCAAAGTCCCTAACTATGGAATACGCATGATAGAGACATTCAACAAAGATCATTAAGTTCAACGGAAATCATAAACATTGATGAGGCATTCGTTACTATGGAATACGCATGAAACTTATGCCAAGAATTCGTTTAACGCGATTGTTTATAAGCAACCTCCACTACTTGTGAATATAAGTTCATAACGATTAGATGAAATTCACTTATATTCTAGCGTCATATTCATGCATGAAAATTAAGCGCGCATTCTTAATAAACATTCATAAATAAATTATCAATCAAACGGTTAAACAAATTGAATCCACAACTTATGAAATTCCAACGAAAGTTAATCAATTCATATTGCAAATATAAACATAGTTTTGAATCACCCCCTAGCTAAAGGGGGTTTAGTTCCTCATAAGTTTGAAATCAAAGAAACCCCTAAACATTCCAACAACTCAAACTTGAATTGTATGAACGTTTAGGCACTCTTCTCTTCCACTCTCATACGTACAAAACAAAGAGAATTAAATTTAAACTTTGAAATCAAAGAAACACCTAAACATTCCAACAACTCTAACTTGAATTGTATGAACGTTTAGGCACTCTTCTCTTCCTCGTTGTTGTAGCACAAGGTCTAAGGGGAGCTTTGGGGATTATGTGAAGTGTTTTGGAGGGATGGGAAGTGGTTGGAGATGGAAGAAAAGATGCAAAATGGAAAGAAACTCACGGCTAGGGAAGGAATGGAAGTGTTTGTGGTGTGTTGTGTATGAAATGAGATGCTAATTGAATGAATGAATGCAAGGGTATTTATAGGAGTAGTGGAGGGAACATATGGCTATGTCATTTGTAGGTGAAGTAGGTGGATGTTGTAGGTGAAGTAGGTGGATGTTGTAGGTGAAATGGATGTTGTAGGTGAAGTAGGTGGATGTTGTAGGTGAAATAGGTGGATGTTGTAGGTGAAGTGGGTGGATGTTGTAGGTGAAGTAGGTGGATGTTGTAGGTGAAGTAGGTGGATGTTATGTTAAGTGATAAGTGATAAGTGATATGATATGTGGTTATGATATGATAAGTGGTTAAGTGGTGATGATAAGTGATAAGTGATTAAGTGATATGATATGTGGTGATGATAAGTGATAAGTGCATGTGGGTTAACTAATGAAGGAAATGCATGTGCAATGACAATGTGTTAGAATGGATGTGTGTTATGCATGGCATGATTGGGATTAGGAAAGGTTTAAATGTCCTAAAACTAAAGAGAACAAGGTTCCAACACTTTGGCTCCAATTAGGTCTTCAATTTCGTCCAACACTTTGGCTTCAAGCATAAGCTATCCGTCCTTAGCCCAAAAGTGCTCCAAAAGTCTCCAAAATGCATCTTTTTGCTCCTTTAGCCCTTTGGAACTACAAACACACGAAAATAGCTTAAAGTACTAAAATAACTAAAGAAACATAACGTAAATGTACGAGAACAAGCCATTTAAGTCGCATAAATATGCTCCTATCAAATACCCCCACACTTAGCTTTTGCTAGTCCTCGAGCAAAACAGAAAAACAAAACAAAAAGAACAAAACACAACCTACACCTTCCAACAATCGTATCAGGGACTTCCAATGCACATGACAAGTTAAAAATCATTATTCTCACAGATTTGAGCCATCTTTACACTTAAGTACATTCTTAATCATAGTCACCACATACTAGTTCACAATTAAGCAATTAAAACACATTTCAAATGTAGTAACATGCCTTTAGAGAATTCCCTCAATTTCTTACTAGATGTACTCTCGTTTTTCACACAGATTTTCTGACTACACACCCTACACTAGGTATATGTGAGAAGATTGATGTAAACATGTAGACGAACACTCACATATGTTATAATAAGGAAAGCATTTTCTGGAGTTAATAAGCATGTTTAGATATGATCTCATGAATGGAATGCTACTACTTAGACGCGAGAACCAGTGACACCATAAGCTCATACCAAGTTCAAACTCCACAATTGAAATACATAACACTCAATATAGAAGTCAAAGGGTAGTAACGGGGCTAGGGTATTGGCTAACAATGAAAGGTGAAGGATAAACAAACATTCTTAAAGCAATAGTGAGCAAAGTATTGAATTAGACACTTAGAATTCCCTTAAGAACGCAGAAGTCAACTTTGAACACCCAAGGGAAAATCACACAAAACTTAGGGCCATATTCAACTTTTTGGACCCTTTCTTCAACCATCAACGCTCGTGAGTTCATTCTTACTTATTTTCACTCCTTTTTTTTTTTTTTTTTTTTTTTTTTTTTTTTTTTTTTCTTCTTTTTCTTTTGAATCTCAAAACATACATATAAACGTAAGAACAAACTTTTACTCCCCCACACTCATTTTCTTGCATAATGTAACTCAAAAGGAATTCATTTAAGTCATGCTCACTAAACTTTAAGAACAAGGGTATAGGAAAGTCCTACTCTAAGCTAGGTAAGGGGTGATGTGGGTAAACAAGGAATAAAGGCAAAACGAGGCTCAACGGGGTTAAAACTTACAACATATACGAAGTATGGGAAGTAAGGCTATTTGGCTATGGTGGTGGTCACTACACAACTTCTTCTTGAATATGTGTTATGCAAATCAATAACATGCTTTGAATGAAATGGGCATGAGTTCTAGCATTTGGAACTATATGATGAAACGCCTTCTAAGTAGTAACCAAACAAAGAATAATGAGATCATGCAACGACTTTAGAAAACAAGAAATCACAGATTATACTCTCCAAAGAACGTTATAGGCTCAAGTCTCTCAGGGTTGTAGCGTTTGTTTGAGTTCCTTCCTTCAAGCATGTTACAAAAACGAATTTTTCTTTTATGATTGCATGTGAAGTCATACATTATAACCATAACCAAGCATATACCAAGAGTAAATCAAACTTTCATCCATGTTTATAACTCTTTTTAACAGTCATGCAATTACAAACCAAATCCTCATTATTGTGTTGGAAGGTACCCTAAGACACAAACACACAAAAACGACTCAAAACACTCTTTTTAGGCTTTTCAAAACAATTTTTTCAAATTTTTATGGTATTTTCGGAGTTATAAAAACAAAACATACTAAAACACTCTAAAACAACTTAAAACACCTTAAAACAGTAAGGAACAACATTTGAAGTTATGGGCGATAAAATCCCACGAATTTGCATTAACAACATTAGTTACCCCCCCACATTTAAATCAAACATTGTCCTCAATGTTTTAAGCTTAAAATCATACAAAGCATAAGTAAACACACAAAAAGCATTTAAACATACTAAACATGGCATAATATGATTAACAAAGAGAAGAGTTTAGGGACGCAAATCTGGTTATAGAGTGTAAATTCCATCTTCTCCTTGATAATTGCATTGAGGCTTTATCTTGGTGATTCCACAGGCTTACTCTTGAACTGGTTTCTGCCCATCGTTGATTTTCCTTTGTGCTACTTCTTGAACTGGGCAGCATGATGGTTCTTTTGGTCTTCCCCGAAGGTCTGAGCTTTCCCCCTTTATCTGTTTCTTTGTTCAATCTTTGCAGGAGTGGTCCCTTCTCTGGAAGTGTATCAACCGTTGAAGATGACTACTCGAGAGCAACGCTAGGTAAGCAATCAGGAATAGGTTCCAGGCAGTTGGCTCCAGATCGGAAGACTGACTCCAAGTGCCGGCTGATTGCTTCTTTCACTTTGCCATGCGAGTAAGAACAAGGACAAAGAAAAAGACAGGGAAAGAGCATGATATGAGATACTTTTGCTTTTGACCTTTATGATATGAGATACCTTTGCTTTTGAAGAAGCGGTGCATGAATCAGCACATGCATTTCCTCCTGGGTCATCTTTACTCCAGGCGTCTGGTATCATCTTTGGGGAAGAAGAAAATTTTGAGTAATTCAAAAGGCTTTGCTGGGAGTGCGCCCTCAGAGGTGAGAGAGAGTTGGTGGGCATTTTCTTCAAGTCTGCCTTGCCATAAGAGATGAAGGTCGACAAATATAGGGATTTTCTGAATAGAAAGTGGTGGTACTGCTCTTTTACCCTTTGTCGACAGACGTCTCTTCGATTTCTGAACGAACGGCTCTTCGATTTCTGCATGGCAAAAGTAGTCACGGGTGCGGCTCTTTTGACAAAGCTGCACGCGTTTTCTGAAAAGCAGAGAAAGCGTCGCCGAACTTTGCGCTTGTCGGCTAAAGACGTGTAATTGAGATGATGGCCTCCACGTGTTATCAGCTTTGTCAGATATCTTTTGACAAAGCTGAGCGCGTTTTCTGAAAAGCCGCGAATGCGTCGTCGAAATTTGCGGAGGAAAATCCGGATCTCTGAATCGGTGGACGCGTCGCCATGGCTTTTTATGGAGCTATCGATCACCCCAACAAATACACTCTGAAGAAATCCCATTCTTGAAAAATCGACTCCGGCCCTTTGAGAATTAATTCCATCCACCCCTTGAACACTTTTGAAAAATGGCAAACTCATCGAACCTTAGCTTGGAATTGAGCCTTAGCAGTGATACGGGCGCGCCGCGTCAAGGTAACGTATGGCGCCCTTCTTTCTTTTCTTCTAACGGTCCTCTCACAGGTGAAGACTCCGTGATGCAGGACGCCACAACAGCTACAATAGTAGCTAAGAACCTCCTCACTCCAAAAGATAGTAGGCTGCTGTCAGGACGGTCCGATGAGTTGGCCGTTCAAGAGTCCCTCGCACTTAGTGTTCAGTGTGCGAGCTCTGTGTCCAATATGGGCCAACGCCTGCTTGCCCGCTCCCGTCAGGTGGAATCATTGATGGCAGAGGTGGAAAGTCTCAAGCAAGAGATCAAGCAGCTGAAGTATGAGAATAGAAGTTTGCATGTGCTTGCAAACAACTATTCAACGGGCATGAAGAGGAAGCTTGATGAGCTGCAAGAATCCAATGTTCGAATGCAAAGTGACCGTCAAAGTGACCGTCAAAGGCTTTCGGCTTACTTCCAGAGGCACATTTTTCCTGGCTCGTCCAGCGTTTGGCCAAGTATTGGGGCCTGGAATGCTCCCGCTCCGATGCCTTCTGCTCCGATGTCTTCTGCTCCGATGCCTCCTGCTCCGAGAGTTTTGCCCAGTAGTGGGGCTTCAAGTAAACGCCCTTTGTGAAGGCTCCATCTTTCTTTGTTTAGCAGTGCCTATCAATAAACAAAACATTTTCTTAATGTTACAATCATAGACTCACAGAATTAATAAACAAACAAACAATAACAACTAAACAACCTAACAAGTCAAAAACGAAATAGCAACAAAGAAAAGAATTTTAATAATTTATTTTTTTTTTTTTTTTTTTTTTTTTTTTTTTTTTTTTTTTTTTTTTATGAATTTTCGGAGTTTTATACCAAGACACTATAAAACACACTAAAACACTCTAAAAATGCTTAAAACAGCAAGAAACAACATTCTAAGTGATAGGTGAATAAATCCCACGAAATTCATGCAAATACAAATTGTTTACCCCCCCACACTTAAATCAAACTTTGTCCTCAATGTTTTAAGCAGAAAGTCACAACAGAGCAAGCAAATAAACAAATACGAGAAAGAAAGCAAAGTAAAGTCCGTAAAGAAAAAGAAAGGAATAAAAATAAGTTTCTTAAAGGGGTTTCCAAGTTCTTCTCTATTCGGATGCATGGGTTGCCTCCCACTAAGCGCTTTCTTTTACGTCTTGCAGCCGGACGGTACCTCCGTTTAAGCTTGACTAGGTTCCACGGCATGGAGGGGTACCTCCTCCACAACATGCTCCTCAAATGTCTCGTAATAGGGCTTCAATCGATGCCCATTCACTTTGAATTCTTGCTGCGTCCTTGAACTTTTGATTTGCACTGCACCATGAGGGAAAACATTAGTAACAACAAACGGGCCAATCCATTTGGAACGCAACTTACCAGGAAACAAACGTAGGCGAGAGTTAAAAAGTAACACTTTCTGCCCAACTGTGAAGGTCTTGGTTCGAATCATTTTATCATGGAATGCTTTGGTCTTGGCTTTGTACATCCGGGCATTCTCATAGGCTTCATTCCGAATCTCCTCAAGTTCATTCAATTGGAGCTTCCTATGAACTCCCGCTGCATCTATGTCCATGTTGAAAATCTTCACGGCCCAATGTGCCTTGTGCTCTAACTCTACAGGCAAATGACATGGCTTACCATAGACGAGCCGAAAAGGTGACATCCCAATGGGTGTTTTGTATGCCGTACGATATGCCCACAGTGCATCATCTAAACGTAAGCTCCAATCCCTCCTTGTTGGTCCAACGGTCTTCTCCAAAATTTGTTTGATTTCTCGGTTAGACACCTCGGCTTGGCCATTTGTTTGAGGATGGTAAGGTGTGGAGACCTTATGGTTGACATGGTACTTTCTTAGCAACGCCTCAATGGTCCGATTGCAAAAGTGAGACCCTCCATCGCTTATGATTACTCTCGGCATTCCAAACCTAGCAAAAATGTTAGTTTTTACGAAATCTGCAACCACCTTAGAATCGTTAGTACGGGTGGCTTTTGCTTCCACCCATTTAGAAACATAATCAACGGCTAACAAGATATAAGTGAAACCATAAGATGGAGGGAAAGGGCCCATGAAATCAATGCCCCAAACATCAAAAATTTCAACATTAAAGACAGGGGTTTGCGGCATTTGGTCCTTGGTACCTATGTTACCCATTCGTTGGCAACGATCACAAGACATACAAAAGGTTCTAGCATCCCTAAATATAGTCGGCCAATAAAAACCACATTCTAGAACCTTAAGGGCAGTGCGTTGTGTGCCAAAATGACCACCACATGCATATGTGTGACAAAAGCTTAGAATTGAGTGAAATTCAGAATCATGCACACATCTACGTACAATTTGATCTGAGCAATACTTCCACAAATAAGGGTCATCCCAAACATAGAAACGTGCATCATTTTTAAGCTTATCACGTTGGTGCTTGTTTAGTTCATTGGGAATTTGTTTAGCCACCAAGTAATTCACTAAATCTGCATACCATGGTTCACTTACCTCAATGGATAGCAGCTGCTCATCGGGAAAAGTTTCAGGGATAGGTACGGCATGTTCATGCTCCTCGTGGATCATTCGGCTTAAATGGTCAGCCACTACATTCTCACTTCCTTTCTTATCCCGGATTTCAATATCAAATTCTTGAAGAAGAAGAATCCAACGGATAAGCCTCGGCTTTGCTTCCTTTTTCGTGAGCAAGTACCTCAAAGCTGCATGATCAGAATAAACGATTACTTTAGTACCAATTAAATATGAACGGAATTTATCTAAAGCAAAAACCACAGCTAGAAGTTCTTTTTCCGTCGTGGAGTAGTTCAATTGGGCATCATTGAGAGTCCGAGAGGCATAGTATATGACATGCGGCCGCTTGTCTCTTCTTTGTCCTAGAACAGCTCCTAATGCATAGTCGGATGCATCGCACATGAGCTCGAACGGAAGGCTCCAATCTGGAGGTACAATAATGGGGGCCGAGACTAGCTTCTCCTTGAGTTGGTTAAATGCCGAATTACACTCTTCATCAAACTTGAATGGCACATCTTTTTGAAGCAATCGGCAAAGAGGGTTGGACATCTTGGAGAAGTCCTTGATAAAACGCCTATAGAACCCTGCATGGCCAAGAAACGAACGTACCTCTCTAACCGAAGTAGGAGAGGGTAAGTGACGTACAAGGTCTATTTTCGATTTATCTACTTCAATTCCTTTTTCTGAAACAATATGTCCTAAAACTATACCTTGTTTCACCATAAAGTGACATTTCTCCCAATTCAAGACAAGGCTAGTTTCGACACATCGTTTCAAAATTAAGGTTAGATTATCCAAGCAATTATCAAATGAACTCCCAAACACACTGAAATCATCCATGAAAACCTCAATGATCTTTTCAACAAAATCGGAAAATATACTTACCATACACCTTTGGAAAGTGGCCGGTGCGTTGCATAAGCCAAATGGCATGCGACGATAAGCAAATGTTCCAAAGGGACATGTGAATGTGGTCTTCTCTTGATCATCCGGGGCTATCACAATTTGGTTATATCCAGAGTATCCATCAAGAAAACAGTAAAAGGCATGACCGGCTAACCTTTCGAGCATCTGGTCGATGAATGGCAAAGGAAAGTGATCTTTCCTAGTCATGGCATTTAGCTTCCGGTAATCGATACATACTCGCCATCCAGTCTGAATGCGTGTAGGCACGAGCTCATTCTCATCATTCTTGATAACAGTTACTCCGGACTTCTTGGGAACGACTTGAACTGGAGAGACCCAACGGCTATCGGAGATAGGGTAGATCACTCCGCAATCCAAAAGCTTGATTATTTCCTTCTTCACCACTTCCATCATCGGAGGGTTGAGACGGCGTTGAGCCTCTCGGGATGGCTTAGTCCCCTCCTCAAGAAGTATACGGTGCATGCATGTGGTAGGGCTTATTCCTTTAATGTCGGCCAAAGTCCACCCTATGGCCGTTTTGTGCTCTCGCAGCACCCTCACAAGCTTCTCCTCCTCCATTTCCGTGAGACTTGATGAAATGATGACGGGCAATGTTTCGCCTTCTCCCAAAAACACATACTTCAAATGGTCCGGCAACGGCTTAAGTTCAAGCGATGGTGCCTGAACAACAGAAGGTAGCATCTTAGTGGAAACCGAATTTGAAAGTGAGAGTGGAACCTTACCATATTGTTGTGGCAATGACTCAAGGGCTGCCACAACCTCAATTATTTCTTCACTAGAACCCATGGCAAAGAATTCCTCCACCTTGTCGTGGCCTTGCATTGGCCCAAATCCTTCATTTTTGCGCTCTATGGCCTTAGTGATGGTTGTTTCCAGGGCGTCCTCGTTCAATTCTTCAAGGTATACCTGCGCCAAAGAATCGATAACATCAATGGAAAAACAAGAATGGTCATCAACGGGATATCTCATAGTTTCAGAAATATTAAAATCAATCACTTCCCCATCGAATTCCATTGTCAAGGTGCCTTTGTATACATCAATCTTCATTCGGGCCGTCTTCATGAATGGCCTACCAAGGAGAATCGGCAAAGATGTAGAATGGGCTGAATCCTCCATGTCTAGGACGTAGAAATCAGCCGGAAAAATTAAATGGTTCACCTGCACAAGCACATCTTCCAAAACTCCTTTTGGATACGCGTTAGAACGATCGGCCAATTGTATAATTACACCATCTTGTTTTAATTCACCTAAATTCATAGATGCATAAATAGAATAAGGCATGACATTTATGGATGCACCTAAATCAAGCATGGCATGTTCAAAACGATTATGTCCAATCACACAAGGAATTGTGAAACTACCGGGGTCTTTGCACTTGGTAGGCAGTTTACGTTGCAAAACAGCGGACACATTCTCGCTTACCTTCACTACCTCTTTGTTTGCCCTTCTTCTCTTTGTATTGCATAGGTCCTTGAGGAATTTAGCATACTTTGGAACCTGTTTGATTGCATCGAGAAGCGGTATGTTCACTTGCACCTTCCGGAACGTTTCAAGAATGTCCTTCTCGCTTTCTTCCTTTTTTTCTTGCATGAACCTGCGAGGAAAAGGTACATTGGGCAGATTAGGACGTGAAGTACATGAATTTGAACTTAAATTACCTGATTTGGCCGAGTTAGGGTGATCTGCCTCAGGTTGTGTCGTCTCTTCATCTACTTTCTGGGTAGATTTGGGATTGTTTGGCTCGGTCCCAACTTCTTTTCCACCCCTTAGGGTGATGGCCTTGGCGGATTCGAATCCTCCCTTTGGATTGACTGTGGTTGAGCTAGGAAGCTTTCCTTGTTCTCTAATCTGTCCAAGGAACTCAGAAATCTGCCCTATTTGTTTCTTCATATCCATCATCTCCTTCTCGTTATTTTCTATCCGGTTGTTTTGATTTTGCAACCCCTGTGAAATAGAGGTTAGTAATTGCATAGCTTGATTACTTTCCAAAGACGTACCTGAATGAGATGATGCCGAAGGTTGTTGAGATTGTTGGGGTGCATACGGCTTGGAATAAAAACCAGGGGGGTTTGGCCTAAATCCTCCTTGTTGGGCAGTTTGTTGTGGCTCCCTCCATTTGAAGTTTGGATGGTCCCTCCATCCGGCATTGTAAGTGTTCGAGTATGGGTTGTTTTGATTTTGTCCTTGGAAACCAATTGCATTGGCGGATTCCCACCCACCATTCTCGATTAGTTGAGGGCAATTGTCGGATGGATGCCCTTGAATTGAGCATACGCCACAAACTTGGTGTTCTTGTGCTTTTGGACCAATCACAACCTGAGAAACAAGAGAAGTAAGATTAGCAAGCTGTGATTGAATTTCAGAAATAACACTCACCTCATTTACACTTTGTTGCCGTGGGCCTTCCCTTTGGCCCACTCCTTCATATTGTTGAGCGTTGAGCGCTCGGTTGGCTATGAGCATCTTGGCATCCCTTGGTGTTTTGTCCACCAATGCTCCTCCCGCTGATGCATCAAGCATTTGACGTTCGATAGGAAGAAGGCCCTCATAGAAGTATTGAAGGAGAAGTTCCTCCTTCATTTGATGTTGAGGACATGAAGCTACAAGGCCTTTGAAGCGCTCATAATAAGCCGGGAATGTCTCACCATGGTTCTGTTGAATACCACTAATTTTCTTCCGTAGGAGAATCACTCTCGAAGTAGGGAAGAATTTCTCCAAGAAAGCACGCTTCATACTCTCCCACGAAGTCACAGTTCCCGGGGCTAGTTCGTAGAGCCAATCTTTGGCCTTGTCCATAAGTGAAAATGGAAAGGCCTTCATCTTCAGTATACTCCCATCCACATTGACGGGGGTCATGCTCGAACAAACCACCTCGAACTCCTTCAAGTGTTTGTTGGGGTCTTCCATAGACAAGCCATGGAATTTCGGAATATGGTGTAACAAACTGGATTTGAGTTCAAATTCGTCAGTCTTCCCCTCTGCAGCCGTGGGGTATTGGATACAAAGAGGCAATGCATTATCCAAACCCGAGGCCGAAAGCTCCTTGATGGTTCTATTATCTGCTGCCATGGCTTGTTCTTCTTCAAAAATCTGATCTGTGGGCTTTTCTTCTACACCGACTTCGTCTTCTTCAAGCCTAGGTTGTGGTGGAGGTTGTGGTGGCTCTTGTTGACTCCTCGTTCTCCTCAAAGTGCGTTCAAAATCACCGTCAAAGTCGGAGATGTTCTCTATAATAGGCCGAGAGCGACGAGTCATACACAGTACCTAAAAAAAACAAGGAAACAAACAAACTAAGAATCTGAAATAAGAATGCACGAAAAACTAAAAAAAAAAAAATATATAAAAATAAAGACAAAGGATTAGCAAAGTTGCTAATCCCCGGCAACGGCGCCAAAATTTGATGCGAGAATTACTTGACACTCAAATTAAACCCTCGTTTGACAATTGTAGTAGAATGGATAAGTGAGGGATCGTTCTAGACCGGGGATTAGGAGGGCTTGCTAAAACCTTCTAAAGTGACTTAAAAACATAAAAACTAAATTAAAATACTCTTAACAAGACTACTATGACTCAGAATGGCTTTGAAAAACTCAAATTGTCTAAAACAATCAAATTGACTCAAATGGAAGCTAGAACTTGATTTAGATGAATTTGCATTTATTTATGACTCCAAAAGCTTAAAGATACAAAAATAAAACATAAACGAATGATTAAGACTTAACAAAATAGGGGGGGGAATTGTGGTTGGACGATATTAAATTAAAAAGACAGAATATAATTAAAGGCAAAATGTAAATATGAATAAAAATATGGATGATGGAATAGCCAAGGGGTTCTTCTCCACACATGTTACACTTGCATACAAAATTGATTCTCAGTTGGTCTTTCGATAAGTTGTGAAACTCAATGCTCCAAGTTAATTAGGTCCGCTTAAATTAACTTTCAGATTTCCCTAGATTCGTTGGATTGAATGGAATACGCATTACAACCAAATTATTCTTAATCAAAGTCCCTAACTATGGAATACGCATGATAGAGACATTCAACAAAGATCATTAAGTTCAACGGAAATCATAAACATTGATGAGGCATTCGTTACTATGGAATACGCATGAAACTTATGCCAAGAATTCGTTTAACGCGATTGTTTATAAGCAACCTCCACTACTTGTGAATATAAGTTCATAACGATTAGATGAAATTCACTTATATTCTAGCGTCATATTCATGCATGAAAATTAAGCGCGCATTCTTAATAAACATTCATAAATAAATTATCAATCAAACGGTTAAACAAATTGAATCCACAACTTATGAAATTCCAACGAAAGTTAATCAATTCATATTGCAAATATAAACATAGTTTTGAATCACCCCCTAGCTAAAGGGGGTTTAGTTCCTCATAAGTTTGAAATCAAAGAAACCCCTAAACATTCCAACAACTCAAACTTGAATTGTATGAACGTTTAGGCACTCTTCTCTTCCACTCTCATACGTACAAAACAAAGAGAATTAAATTTAAACTTTGAAATCAAAGAAACACCTAAACATTCCAACAACTCTAACTTGAATTGTATGAACGTTTAGGCACTCTTCTCTTCCTCGTTGTTGTAGCACAAGGTCTAAGGGGAGCTTTGGGGATTATGTGAAGTGTTTTGGAGGGATGGGAAGTGGTTGGAGATGGAAGAAAAGATGCAAAATGGAAAGAAACTCACGGCTAGGGAAGGAATGGAAGTGTTTGTGGTGTGTTGTGTATGAAATGAGATGCTAATTGAATGAATGAATGCAAGGGTATTTATAGGAGTAGTGGAGGGAACATATGGCTATGTCATTTGTAGGTGAAGTAGGTGGATGTTGTAGGTGAAGTAGGTGGATGTTGTAGGTGAAATGGATGTTGTAGGTGAAGTAGGTGGATGTTGTAGGTGAAATAGGTGGATGTTGTAGGTGAAGTGGGTGGATGTTGTAGGTGAAGTAGGTGGATGTTGTAGGTGAAGTAGGTGGATGTTATGTTAAGTGATAAGTGATAAGTGATATGATATGTGGTTATGATATGATAAGTGGTTAAGTGGTGATGATAAGTGATAAGTGATTAAGTGATATGATATGTGGTGATGATAAGTGATAAGTGCATGTGGGTTAACTAATGAAGGAAATGCATGTGCAATGACAATGTGTTAGAATGGATGTGTGTTATGCATGGCATGATTGGGATTAGGAAAGGTTTAAATGTCCTAAAACTAAAGAGAACAAGGTTCCAACACTTTGGCTCCAATTAGGTCTTCAATTTCGTCCAACACTTTGGCTTCAAGCATAAGCTATCCGTCCTTAGCCCAAAAGTGCTCCAAAAGTCTCCAAAATGCATCTTTTTGCTCCTTTAGCCCTTTGGAACTACAAACACACGAAAATAGCTTAAAGTACTAAAATAACTAAAGAAACATAACGTAAATGTACGAGAACAAGCCATTTAAGTCGCATAAATATGCTCCTATCATATATGTGCTAGCAATGATTGTTGAGAGATTGAATGAGATATGAATAAGTCGTACAGGTCACTATAGGTGACTCCGACTTATATGTGCTAGCAATGATGATGACATATGTGATGAGATATAAATAAGTTGTACAGGTCACTATCGGTGACTTCGACTTATATACTAGCTATACATGATGAGATATGTGATGATATGTGATGTGTTATGTGCACAGTTGTACAGGTCACCATAGGTGATTCTGACTTGCATGATAATACGGTTTATTAAGCACGTGATTCTTTGTATTGCCAATGAGATGCTGGATAGTGGTATACTTCCGGGTTTACTATTAGTATACTTTTGATTTCATACTTTTACGTAGTATGATTTGTTGGAAACTATACAGGCCTTTCGGCGAGGGGTTAGTACCTTTGATAATGGAAATGATTTTGAAAATCCTTGTTTTGATCA